>NC_084837.1:41532765-41712765 GCF_033115175.1 Lepus europaeus | reverse complement strand
ACTGGAGTAACTATAGATTTCACTGTTAACTATGACCAGAGATCTGACAAGTATGCAGGTGTTCAAAGGTTCATGAGTTAAAATGCTGAAGCCTTTGATGAATTTTTGATGGCTGCATTTTTAATACAGGTCGACCTTCTTCCTTTGAGGCTGCATGCCAGATTAATTGATAAATAGTAGAAGTCTGTAGTGCTGGCTTCTCCTAAGCAAAACAAGTAGGAAAATCCATAAAAATCTGCCTGGCTGGCTCCTTAGAAGTACTTTAAAAAGGTAAAATTAAAAATGGTTTGACCCTACCTCTCCTTTTCCCTACAGTTAGATAACCAAAATCTGCCATGTTCTCTTATAAGGACCAGATATTGTATTCTAAAACTTTACATGAAGATGTTCAACTGAGGCTTAGGGAGAGGATTTTCATGTTGACATAGCATGGCTTTATCAAGAATGCCAGTAGTCAATGCTGTTCCTCAAATCTTATCATATATTATAAAAATTGTTGATAAAAATACTGCCGTGAAGAAATTGCTGTTGAGGAAGGAGCATTTAGTTAAGTGGGCTTACTTCTGTTCCTCTGTAACTATTATTTTTAGTCTTTGTTATCCTTTGTGAGTGTACAGTGAAATTAGTTCCATAATCATTATAACCATTTTGTGAATGGGAAAACCAAAGTGAATCAATTTTGCAAAGCTAAATTTGATCAGCCAGAAAGGGTTACTTACCCCTGCTAATTTAATGAGTCATCAAATCCTAAGGTATCTGTTTTTCCCCCCTGTGGACAAGCGGTCCAATAAAAGATTGACCTTCTTACTTATTTCCATGGTAGATGCACAGAAATTGCACGTCTTGAGTTAGTTTCATAATAATGGCTGTGTCATTCTGATGGTGTCTCTTCATTTAACTTTCGTGTTACATTTTTCTAGTTTCCCAATTTGACTAGAATTTTATGATATGTGTTCCCCTACTCTATTCCCCTTCCTGCCCTGATGTGGATGCTGAGTAGGCAGATGCTATTGAGTGTTTGCTTTGGGCACCACAGGTTCTGAGTGAGCTCTCCATGGTCCTGGATTTGGGGCTTTACCTGACATCTAAGAGATCTTTTTGATTTTTGATCTAAAACAGTAGGTGTCTTGAAGTATCATCTTCCTTCCAGAAACACACACACACACACACACACTGTCTAGCTGATAATTATCACTTTCATTTAAAAATCTTTCATATACATTTGCAAAATCTTCTTAAGCAATTCATTTTTTTTCATTTTCTTGACAATTGTTTAAATAAAATAAATGCTCATTTTTATAGATAAGCAAAGTTGCTTTTCCTGAGATTATAATTATTTTTCTAATTTACTGCATTGAAAAAAGCAACTTAATATCCTATACAGATAACTTCTAAACCTTTAGGCTTCCATTAATTAAATGTATATGTTTTTTTAATTTGAACAACTCATTAAAGCTGTAATACACAGTAGGTAGACTATAGTCATAATGATAGTTATAATAAAAGGAAGATTGATATCTCTGATAAAGAACTTTTATTTTACTTAAGTAAACAATATGATGTGTCAGAGCTAATGAATGAGAGTCATATGAATGAGAAGAGAGTGTATATTATAAACAACAGGTGAATGTTCAAAGAATGGAATGAGTAGTGTGAAATGAGCTTTGATTTTCATTCACTGTGTCTTAGATGGCATTACTATATACCAGGCACCATTTTTAACATTTTACATAAAAGAGACTATTTTTAAAAAAATACTATTTTATTTGAGAGAAAACTCTTCCATCTGTTGGTTCAATTCCCACATGGCTGTAACAGCAAGGGCTGGGCAAAGCCAAAGCCAGGGGAACTGTATTCTAGTTCACTGCTCTCCCAGGCACAGTAGCAGGGAGCTGGATCAGCAGTAGTGCAGCCAGGACTTGAGCAGGCACTCCAGTATGGCATGTCAGCATCACAAGCAGTGGCTTAATCTGCTGTGCCAAAACAGTGGTCCCCTACTTATTTTTTAAGGTTTACTTATTTGTTTGAAAGCCAGAATTAGAGCATGCTCTTCCATCTGCTGGTTCACCCCCAAATGACTGCAACTGCTGGAGATGGGCAGATCAGAACTCAGGAGCCAGGAGCTTCTTACAGGTCTCCCATGTGGGTTCAGGGGCTCAAGCACTTGGACCATCGTCCACTACTTTCCCAGGCACATTAGCAGAGAGTTGGATCAGAAGTAGAGTAGCCAAGACTTGAACTGGCACCCATAAAGGATGCCAGCACTGCAGGCAGTAGTTTTACCTGCCACATTACAGTGCTGGCTCCTCCCTCACTTATTTTTAACAACAACATTATGAATTTGATAGGATTATAATTCCATATCACAGTAAATAAACTGAGGCAATGGAAATTAAATAACTTGCTCAAGTTTCCATAATTAGTAAGTAGCAGAGTTGGGATTTATACCCAGGCGGTGTAGCTCTACATCCCATGCTCCTGTAAGAGGAAATTCCGCAACTAGATTATTGCCCTTTAGGCGAGGGTGATGGACCCTTGGAGAATTTGAAAATTATTTGCTATTTCCCCTCCAATACATATGTAAATATATACACACACAATTTTTCATATGCCCCCCAGAGAAATATGTTTATGGGTGTCTTTTGAAAGTATTTGTTGATTTTGTTTTATGTTGGTGCTAGTTATTTGTGAGGATCATACGGTAGCAATCAGCTCAAATTTTTATGTCCCAGGATTGATGAGGAATCTCCTTGCTATGCACAGTCTGTGTGGAAGAATATTAGAGCACGGGAAAGTTTAGACACAAAATGACTGATAAGCTGAAGTTCAATTATACATTAAATGGGACAGCTTAGTATGTAACATTTTATTCATGTACAATCAATCCTTTCTTTCCTTAGTGTTCCAGAAATACACCATATTTTTTTTTGTTTCAAGCAAAATATAGCAACACTAAATCATTTTAGGTTTTAATGTAATCAGTTCCAGTTGAGAGTTGCTTATAACTAGGCTTCACTTCACAAAAGCAAACAAAAGAAGACTCTACAGTCTTTGTCGTTGTCTTAAAGGTCTCTGCTTCCATCTATTGCACCAATATCTCAACAGCATTTATAATCCTTTGTATTTTATTGCTGTTGCCCTTAAAACCAATTACTAATTATTATGGACTCACTACTCTCTTGCTGAAAGTCTTCTGAATTGTGGTGCTTGCATAATGATGTTATGTGGGAGTCATGGAAACTCTTTTGTTATTAAGATGATGGCCAAGAAGATTATTCCAGTAGGAGAATATAGTATTAGAGTTAAGAAGGGGGTGGGGGATAGAGAGAAGAGAAAGCAAGGAGGTAGGGTAGGTACATATAAAGTAAGTTCAATACAGTGGTGTTTTAGGAAAGCAAATACTACATCAGAGGGTGTTGTTCAGGCAATTGAGTCCTGTTTAATCCCCTTCCCGAGTGGGTATAGAAAAGCTGCCTTCCCTCTCTCTGTCCTGTGGAGACTGTTGGTTCTTGTGAACTTGAGCTTGGCCACCTCATCAGGATTCATGTTTCTTTAGATTATTTGTAAGCCTATGCACTAATAGCAATTTCAGAATGGTTACTCCATCCTCTACTTTGCCTTAGTTGAATAGAGAAATTCCTGCATGGGTATCAGGAATATTGACTAGAAGATACATGAATCCATTTGTGATCATTTCATTGACATGTATAAAGGAAAATGACATGTAACATCTATGTGAAACTACCTTCAAAATTTGTCCCCCCAGTGATTACCCAATTATAAAAGGAGCCCCTGACTCATATTTGACCATACCATGTTTTCATTTGTTGTATTCTG
The DNA here is from genome assembly GCF_033115175.1 of Lepus europaeus. Classification (NCBI taxonomy): domain Eukaryota; kingdom Metazoa; phylum Chordata; class Mammalia; order Lagomorpha; family Leporidae; genus Lepus; species Lepus europaeus. The sequence goes on along the minus strand of NC_084837.1, from coordinate 41,708,928 downwards.
TTGTTAAAAACTTCTATTCATTATCATATTAACATAGGGAACAGTTGGGAAAAATCAGATTGTAGTGTCCCGAAGTGCAGTGCTAGCAATCTGCCAAGCCCAGGCAGGCTGTTCCCTAAGCAGTGGTGAGCTGGAAGTGCACACTCTCCCTCTCCGGGGTGTCTGTCCTGCCATTCCCATCAGGGCCTCTTCAGACATTGCCATTCTCTGTGTTAACCCTGAAAGGCCTCGAAGTTGCCACCCCTGCCCTAACTCTCCATCATAGTCACTTATTGAGAGAAAAAAATAACTGTAAGTGTTGCTCACCTTCTGGAATACTATTTGATCACACATACATACACTCAAACTCAAAGCAAAATACTATACTTGAACCTCTTCCCCTGGGAACAAGTTGGGGAGGAAACATGTCGAAAAGCATATTTCTGTTGACACAGCTGACTTAAATGGTCTTTGATAAATAGGTTTTGTTATGTAAAGGGGGGGTGTCTAAGAATTTTAGCTAAGCTGTTAACCTGGAACCTGGTGACACATATATTTTGGACTTTAAGGCATCTCTGACTTTACTTACATGGTATTCACCAAGATGAAAATGGAACTTTTGTAGAATTAAATGGAGCCTAGCCAAGATAATGGGAAATAAGTGACATAACACATCTTCTCCTCATAAATTAGAAAGGTTTCTGCTTGAGGTTATCACCTAAGAGATAGCACAGGACACAGGTTTGTCCCTGGAGCCTTCTGTGACTCTGCAATTGATAGCATTAGCTTGTCTAGTTCTGAGAAGTATGTCTGTCTGCCAATGTAGAAGGTTTTAGACATAGAGGGAAAATAAAGCAGAGATAGTAGACTAGCAAGTATCCGACCAGAGCATTAAGGCATTAGTTAGGTAGATACTCAGTAAGATATTTTGGGTGTCTGCAGTAAATGCAACATTTCCATCACAGATGATGTTATGGATGCTTTGAGATAATATGGAGTATGATTTTCCATAGTGTATAAATAGATAATGGAGCCACACTGCCAAACCCATTTTTATCCATTCCTCTGGTCTTAGTTCCTTTCTTGTTTCTCTCATTCTCATTATTCTTTAATAGGAGGCCAGACTGCTAGACTCAAAGACCTAATATGCCTTCAGCATTTAATAAGTACTCAAGATTTTTTTAATAATAATACCTTGATACTGTAAATATTATCCAGCTATCCATCACAAGGGCTGATTTTGAATTCATTTCTCATCAGACACAAAGCAGAGCAGTTGAGAGCAGGTGAAATTCTCCTGTCGGATGCTCCCACAACTTCAGTTGTGCCAGATTCTCCCTTCAGCAATGTGAGCAAACTTCAAACAGAAATGCCCATGAATAGTTAAAGGAAAATGCTGGCTTCCACCTGTTGTCTTTTCTCTGAAGTAATATGTCTATAATGTTTATACATTTTAAAAACCCATATAGGGCTTTATCTTGCACGGTTAAATTTACATTTTCTAAAGTTTGACTATCCTGAGCAGTGTGTTCTTTAGTGTCTTAGAGGATCCATCTCCCTACTAATGAATATCTGTTAATAAAGACTGGCAGTGTTATTTGCTCACCCAGTTATCAGTGCATCTATAAAGTTACATTGAAATCTTCATTTTCAATTTGATGTTTTCTTTATCTGACTGAAGGTGTTGTGATCCTTACTGAAGGCTGGAAACAGCAACATTATCCTTGTTGACTCTGTCAATGTGAATTGTGTTTGTGCTTACCTTTTGTTCCTCAAGATGATAATGGAAATAAATTTTGCAAAATGTCTCCTTTTTGATATTTTCAGATCCCATGGTGATGAACAAAGTCATTTGCTTTAGAATAGGTGTAGGAATATCATCTGTTTTTTAAAATCTTACACTTGATAACATCAGGCCTCACCTGTAATCCTTGTTGTATCTTAGAAACAGTTAATATATCCCAATGGACAAAGGATTTATTATTCATTATTATTTATGCATGGGCAAATGGAAGAAAAAAATAACAAGAAAAAAAATTCCTGTTACTCATTGGACTAGAGTTTGTGATACGCAGGCCAGAGGCAGACTCTGTGGCTTTAATGGGGAAGATTTGGGACTCATTTTACCATGGCCCTCAAATTTTGAAGGTTTTTTTTTTTTTTTTTTTGTATGTCTTTGTAGAGGACAGGGAGAGAAAATAGAAAGCGGTTTATGATTGATGACAAACTTACATGCGCTAAACACCACTTTCCCGCTCCTTTGATTTCAGTTTACAAGCATTGAGAAAGGAGAAATCCCGAGATGCTGCTCGCTCCCGCCGGGGGAAAGAAAACTTTGAGTTCTATGAATTGGCCAAGTTGTTGCCTCTCCCTGCAGCCATCACTAGCCAGCTTGACAAGGCGTCCATCATCCGGCTTACAATTAGCTACCTGAAGATGAGGGACTTTGCTAATCAGGGAGACCCCCCATGGAACTTGCGAATGGAAGGCCCTCCACCCAACACGTCAGTGAAAGGTAAGTTTGAGGCCACTGTTGCATGTGGAATATGGTGGTCTACAGGTGTCTCTGAGCTGAAATGGTTACCATCATCCTTTCTTCTTTCCCTGCATCTCAAATCCTTTAAAGGGATACACATGTGGAAATCTGAACTCTGCATGCGAAAGACACCATGTGAAGGTGAAATGAACCTCTTCTTCTGTTTCTATTCTGTTTTCAGAAAGTCTGGCATCCTAAGTAGTCTGCCACTTTCTGTAAGATTCTGCAGAGTGAGAATGAAATGACATACATTAAAGTGTTTCTTGGGTTTTGTTTAGGAGGTACTGATACATGCACATTCTTCTCAGTGGGGGGTATATGGGAATTTTTGTTAAAGGGTGGAGCTATTGTTTTCTACCCTGAATCACCAAAGGGTGGGAGCAAAGGCCAATTTTAGCAGGCATATTGAATTAACGATTTTATTGATTAGCTGTAATCAGTCTCTGTGTTAATATATCATTTCTCTATATAAATACTGCCTGAGTTATAAAGATAGATGTGCTCATCAGATCCTTGATGCAGTTACTGTTAATACAATTGTTTTAAATGCTAGACCTTTTTAAACATATTTAAGACAGGCATTTTCCTGTATAGTCCTGAGACTATTAATAGTATGCCACTCTTAGCATTTGAATATATGTACATATGTTTGTTGATGTCTGTGTGACCTTGGCCATTAGTGGTCTTTCTTTAAGGTGTGTTATTCAAGGTGTATGGCCTAAATGATTTGTTAGAGTCTCCTGTCTTTACCTTTTATCTATGTTCCTGATGAGCATGGAATAAAACTGGATATTTGGGGAAGTTGAAGCAGCCCCCTTGGTGGGGAACTAAATTAGGTTCCTTAGTCTCGTGATTACACCTTGCTAGACTGCCTTGGAAAAGCTCTTGCATACTTGGTTTTATAGCACAGGATAGTGGTGGGGAGCTGTGATCTTTTTTTAGTATTCAAGATGAAATGAAAGGGTCAAAAGCAGTAAATATTTCAGGCTTTGGAGGCTACTTAACTCTGTCATTGTAGACTGAAATCAGCCATAGACAGCACATAAATGAAAGGACATGGCTGTGTTGAGGTAAAACCATATTTGCCAAAGTCAGCAGTCACCAGATTGGCACCACAGGCCCTAGGTTGTAAAACACTGCAGGAAATGTAAGCGTGGCATTCAGAGATTGAGGAGAACACACAGCAGGGCTATTCCCAAGGTATCAGGACAAGGTAGCCCAGGACCAGCAAGCCGAAGAACACTGATGCTGTCCTTTGACAGCTTTTCTGCCTTGGAGAACATAGACATCAAGTGGGTAATACACTATGCTAATACAATGCTATCTTCATGTTTATTCCATGATAGGATGAGTATAACAGGTTAGAAGCCCCATGATGTGAAAATAATTATTCAAAGAAAAAATTTTTTTTGACAGGCAGAGTGGACAGTGAGAGAGAGACAGGGAGAAAGGTCTTCCTTTTTGCCGTTGGTTCATCCTCCAGTGGCTGCCAGCTGCTGATCCGAAGCCGGGAGCCAGGTGCTTCTCCTGGTCTCCCATGCAGGTGCAGGGCCCAAGCACTTGGGCCATCCTCCACTGCCTTCCCGAGCCACAGCACAGAGCTGGCCTGGAAGAGGGGCAACAAGGACAGAATCTGGCACCCCGACTGGGACTAGAACCCAGTGTGCCGGCACTGCAGGCGAAGGATTAGCCTATTGAGCCACAGTACAGGCTAATAATTATTCAATTTGAAATGAATTTATGGGCTTATATTTCCTTTTTCATCATAATGACCCTTTCTACTTTTTTTTTTTTTTTTTTTTTTTTTTTACAAAGAATTGTGGAGTGAGTCAGCTTTCTTGGTAGAAATGGGTAGACAATTTGGATGTTTCTGTTGTCTGTCCATTGTTCTGGGTCATGGTAGTCCACCCTGCATTTAGAATCATGGCTTTTTAGAGATGCAAACTTATAGACCCTGTAAGACTACCTATATGGCACAGATGATGTTGATTTGTTGGGTGTCAGTAGATCATGGACCCTATTTTCTTGCCTTTCTGGCTAGTGCTCTTTCTATCATGTCACACAGTTTCTCGACATGATAATTGTTTTGTATCTCCGTCATCAAATGCTTCAGGTGAAAATTTCCTCAGCTTTTGGTCTGTGAACTTCAGTAAGTTCAAGTTGTAAACACTTATTATGATTAAGATGGACACAAAGACAACGAACATGGTCTCTGCCAAACCCGGGGTTGTAGTCTTGGAAGGGTATGGTAGTGTCACTGAGGAAAACAAGGAGGTTAAGGTGGATGCTGAGAAGCCCAGAAGGAGGCAACAGGTTTTATTACTTAAAAAAAAAAAAATCCCATTCAGTTAGTGGTAGTAACATCTAAGTTGATGTAGGTTTTCACTGTTAGTGACCTGGCAAGAGCATAGAATGGAAGACATAAGCTTTGTGACTCCATACTGTCTACCATGGCTCTCAAAAGTTACTGGGACCCATCTGGGAGCACAGGAAGAAGTTCCTAGCTCCGGGATTCAACCTGTCACAGTCCTGGCCAGTGTGGCCATTTGGGGGAGTGAACCAGTGGATGGAAGACTTTGTCCTCTCTCCTCTCACTTCCTTTCTCTCTGTAATTCTGCCTTTCAAATAAGTAAATAAACTCTTTAAAAAAAGAAACACTTGCAGGGAATTCAGTGGGAACTTTCTGTAAACTAGTTCTGCTGTACAATATGTATACATTTTATTGCTGTACTCTAGTTCTTTAATGCAAAACTACAACTCACTCTGATCAAACATTCATGAAACAACAACATCAAAAGAAATTCATTTTAATTTATTAAGGTCTTCTATGTTATGCCCTTGAAGAAGTTCATATGGATAAACAAGCTTATATAAATAGCCTGCAGCATCATGTGAAGTGCAGTTCAGAATCCAACAATAAAATGTAGACATTATGCTTCGTGCTTCTCCAAGCAGTCTCTTGAATAAACCTAACAGCGTCTGGAAATTTATATGAAAAATACTTACGGTGTACAAGCAACATTTTTTTTAACATGATGAGTTGATCATGTTAATAATTAACTTTCAAAGCTTAAATTTAAATTTGTCTCACACTACTATATAGGAATTTAATCACTTAAATTTACCGCTTCAGAAAGGTCCTTTACTCTGCCCTGTATTCATCACATCTTTTCTTAGCAGTCTATAAAAGTTGATGAGTTTGTTTTGTGATGCCCGTTGTATACAGATTATTGCACGTTATGCCTGCAGGAAGAACACTCAGGTGACAGCGTGTAATATGTCCTGAGGCAATTACTTCATGGAAATGATATGTTAAGCAATTGGAAGGTAACAGATAGTTTTTTCTATTATTTTAGAAATATCTGTATTGTTATAATACAGATCAAATCTACAATGAACATTATGCATTATTCAAGAAATGACCAGGCATTCTCAGCAGTGTGCGGCTAAATAACTGATGATTGTAACCTTTAAAGAAATCTCATTGTGGTGACTGTTGGTAAATCACTTCTCTATTCATAGTAATCTCTATTTAGAGGCTATCTAGAAACCATTATATCTTTTATTAATCTTAAAAGCAATAGCTACTGATTTGACATTTGCTAAAACTAGATAAATTTTCTGTCTTTCTAATATCATAGACTTCAGTCAATTTTTGGAGTATGTCTGCCACTACTCCATTAATCCAGGAATATTTACCATTCTAAGCATAAGTTTTCCTTCAATTTTAACGTTGCAGCTTTTAAACAACAATTTGCCCATATGTGTGACAGGCAACAATGCAAAAGTATATAAAATGCAAGCCATTCTCAGTATCTGGAAAGGAACAGTTGAAAATGTGCAAGACAGCCACTGAACATGGTAGAGAAGGACTTTATTGTTTTCATAGACTTTCTCTTCACTGTTTCAGGCACCCACTGTAAATTAAGTTGTAGATGTTTCTGAGAGTAGAGACTTGCACGTCTTTACTAAAGCAACACCTTATGTAACTCTAGCCAGACTTAAGTCTTAGTTAAACAATGATACTTAATGGACTCATTTGAAATGATCATGTAGAGTAACAGATACAGGTCATGAGCAATACTGAAGTACGTCCGTAATGGTTGTTCCCAAAACTTAGGTAGTATTTTCTGAAATGGATTTTGTTTCAACTGAAAGGCAGAAATTCAAAGACTGAGTGAGCGGTCTGCCTCGTGTAAGCAACTCAAGTTCTTCCTGTCCCTGTTCTAGCATTTTGCTGTGTGCTGACACATGTTCACTTCACCAAAGTGGCACTCGATTTTGGGGGCAAGTGTCACATTTCTCATTACTAAAAATCCTTGTGAGATCAAAGTTCTTGGAAGGTACACCAGCATGTGACACTCTTTGTTTAGTTTTGTTTTTCTTGCTTCTTATAATGATAGGGGGTAAAAACCCCTGGGTCCTTAGGTCATGAGCAAAAGCTTTTTGTAGGACCACGAGAGTAGACTTCAAGATGGGAACTTGGTTCTGGCTTGATTCTTATTCTTAACCTCCTTCATCCTCAGTAGAGTAAGCCACAGATTCCCCGCTCTGGTCTCTAGTTCTGTTTGCCTCAAACCGAAGTCGGTGGTGACACCAAATGAAAATGGAACCACTGAGATACAACCCTAATTCATCATGAAAAATATATAGCCTGTCTGATTTCTTGATACATACCAGTGTCAAAGGGTTTGAATGGTGACAATTGTTTTCAGTGCCTCTGGTATTATTTAGCATCCCGAATTACCCCCAACTCCAAATTCTGACACAAAGAAAGCATTTTTTCAGAGCGATGATTGAAAACACATGAATATTTAGCTGTACTCTTCAGACCTTGCTAGGGATCAAGCAATCACAATATTGGGTGTACACCAGTAAGCTTTTACTCCAGCAGCTCTACTGGTCTGGGGATTGACAGATCTAGGCTGGGCTAAGCTTAGAGGTTCTGCTTTGTGTCACAGCTCTGGATGGGCTTGACTCCTTGCTGACGTTGGTCTAGTCTGGATCTGTCCTCTCTTTGGAGGCATCAGATCTTTAGGAGAAGCACTTTCTGGTGATGGCAAAGATGCAAGAAGGAAGAGCAGAGACATGCAGGGCTTCTTAAGGATTTGTCTCAGAACCAGCACAGCGCCATTGCTGTCTACAGTCCTTCAGGTCAGAACAACATGTGTGACCAAGACCAGAATCAAAGGGTGGGGAGCTACACAATGCCTCTGTTGGGAGCTAATGCAAAGAAAAATGGTCAGTGACACTGATGTAGGATGAAGAACAGGAAGGAATCATTTATTCTACTTCATCAGGGTGCAACCAGTGTTTTGTTTTCAACTGTGGTTTTTGTTTGCTAAAAATAAGTAGAAATAAAGTACATGTTTTTGTGGAAAATTCCAGAAATATGGGCAGAAGAGTAAATACCTCACAGCAAGATTCATCAGTTGCCCCTCTCTGCTTTCATCTCATTTTACTGTAGTTGTACGTAATGCTAATGGCCATCTATTGGTGCTTTTACACTTGCCATCATGCGACTGGGATGTGCTTGTCCTTTTCAAAGGCAGAAAGGTAATACCTTTTCCTTATCTAATACCTTTTCCTTATCATGGCTAATCCCCTTAAAACAAAAGACAAACAAGAGAAAAGCATAGCATATTTTTTAATCAGAGTTATGTGTGACATGTGAGTTTTCAGAAATGAAGACCAGAGAGCCAGGTTTATTTTGTGTAATGAAGAGTAGACAACCATATAGAAATGTAATTGGACCAAAAGGGTAAAATATGATGGTAACAAACTAAGGGGGGTGACCCCATAAGCACTGTTTGCCCACATTCTTCCCAGCCTCCTGGTGTAGCATTTTTTTTTCCTCTGGGAATAGGACAGAATACTTGTCACATAGAAGTCTTCATGGAAGAAAGAGCATTAGGGAATAAAGTTTCTAGGTTCTATGGCTTAGTGTGGAGGAGTGCAGTTTTGTTTCTGTGACTGGATTGGAAAATAAATGGGAGAAGTCAAAAGGAGGGCAGGAAAAGGCCACAGAGAACTTGCATTTTAGTCCCTCCCAGTCTCCTTTAGTTCAAAATACTCAGCATGCTGTTGTGCCATACTTTGGGATATCACGGTCCTCAGCACCGTCTTCTGGGTGCTGTACTGCTATTCAGCTTGCAAAACCTGTCTAAAATGTCACTTTGTTAAGTAAATTATCTCTCCTTTCTTAGAGCAGTGGCCATTTCTTTCTGTGAGTCATTGCTACATTTTTCTGTTGCTTTCTTATCAGCTTCTATTGTAACTGTTTTTTCTTTGAAATCAATTTTATTTTTTTCAAAAATTTTGATATTTTTAGAACTTTAAGTTATACAAGTTTCATGCATTTCATATATACAGATGTAGGAACATAGTGATATTTCCTACTCTCCCCTCCCACTCTACTTCCTCCTTCCTTTCCTATTCCTGCTCTTAAATTTTGCAAAGATCTATTTTCAATTTACTTAATACTCATAAGGTTAACCCTATACTAAGTAAAGACTTCAACAAATTGTATGAAGAATAAAACATTGTTCCTCAACAGCACAGACAAGGGCTATAAACAATCATCAAATCTCAAAATGTCTATTTTACTCCAGTACTCCATAGTGTATATTTAACATAATTTCTTTATCCAGTCGTCAGCTGATGGACATCAAGGTCGATTCCTTATCTTAGCTATTATTAATTGAGCTGCAATGAACATGGGGGCACAGATAACTCTTTCATGTGTTGATTTCTTTTGGTTTGGGTCAATTCCCAGGAGTGTGATGGCTAGATCATATATTAGGTCTATAGTCAGATTACTGAAGTATCTGCATCCCATCTCCCACAGTGGCTGCACAAGTTTACATTCCCAACAACAATATAATAAGGCCTTTTCCCCCCACATCCTCTGCAGCATTTGTTGTTTGTTGATTTCTGTATGAAAGCCATTGTTCTTTTTAAAGATTTATTTATTTATTTGAAAGGCAAAGTGTGTGTGTGTGTGTGTATGAGAGAGAGAGAGATTGATTGATTGATCGATCGATCTTCCATCTGCTGGTTCAATTCCTAGATGGCCTCAATGGCCAGGGCAGGGCCAGGCTTCAGCCAGGAACTTCTTCCAGGTCTCACACATGGGTACAGGGGCCCAAGTACTTGGGCCATTTTCCACTGCTTTCCTAGGCACAGGGAGTGGGACTGGAAGTAGAGCAGTTAGGACTTGAATCAGCACCTATATGTGATACTGGCACTGCAGGCAGCTACTCTGCCACAGCATCAGCCTCATGAGAGCCATTCTAACTGGGGTGAGGTGGAACCTCAACATGGTTTTGATTTGCATTTCCTGATGGCTAATGATTATGAGCATTTTCTCATTGTCTGTTGGCCATTTGAATTTCCTGTTTTGAAAAATGCCTGTTCAAGTCCCTGCCCGTTTCTTCACTGGATTGTTTGTTTTGTTGTTGAATTTCTTGAGCTCTTTAGATTCTGGATATTAACCCTTTATCAGTTGCATAGTTTGCATATATTTTTCCCATTCAGTTGGTTGCCTCTTCACTCGGTTGAGTGTTTCTTTAGCAGTGCAGAAGTTTATCAGCTTGATGTAATCCCATTTGTTAATTTGGCTATGATTTCCTGTGCTCCATGTCTTTTCCAAGAAGCCTTTGCCTTTGCCAATGTGTTGCAGAGTTTCCCCCAAAGCTCTCTAGTAATTTGATGGCATTGGGTCATAGATGTAGGTCTTTGATTGCTTTTGAATGGATTTTGGTGTAAGGTAGGGGATCTTGTTTTATACTTCTGCATGCAGAGATCCAGTTTTCCTAGCACAATTTGTTGACGACACTGTCTTTGTTCCATGGATTGATTTTAGCTCCTTTGTCAAAGATAAGTTGATAGTAGTTGCATGGGTTGATTTATAGATGGATAGAGTTTCTATTCTGATCCATCATTCTACAAGTCTGTTTTTGTGTACCAGTATGAGGCCGTTTTGATTATAACTGTACTGTAATATGTCTTGAAATCAGATATTGTGATGCCTCCGGCTTTGTTTCTGTTGTGTAAGATTGCTTTAGCTATTCAGCATCTGTTGTGTTTGCAAATGAATTTTATCATCATTTTTTTCTAAATCTGAGAAGAATGTCATCGGTGTTTTTATTGGGATTGCATTGAATCTGTAAATTGCTTTTGGTAGTATTGCCATTTAGATCATATTGATTCTTCCAATCCATGAACATGGAAGATTTTTCTCTTTTTTATGTCTTCTATTTTTTTCTTTAATGTTTTGTAATTTTCATCCTAGCTATTGTGAGTGGGATTGGTCTTAGAAATTATTTCACAGCTATGGCATTGTCTGTGTATAAAAAGGCTTTTGATTTTTCTATGATAATTTTATATCCTGCCACTTTACCAAACCCTTAGGAGTTGTAATAATTTCTCAGTGGAGTCTTTTGGATACTCTATAAATACAATTACATCATCTGCAGATAGGATAGTTTGATTTCCTTCTTTCCAATTTGTATCCCTTTGCTTTCTTTTTCTTGCTTAATGGTTCTGGGTAAAACTTTAAGGACCATATTGAATAGCAAAGGTGAGAGTGGGCATCCTTATCTGATTCTGGATCTTGGTGGGATTGCTTCCAATTTTTCCTCATTCAATAAGATGCTGTCCATATATTTGCCATAGATTTCCTTGATTTTATTGAGGAATGTTCCTTTTATACCCAATTTACTTAAGGTTTTCATCATGACAGGATGTTTTATTTTATCGAATCCTTTCTCTGCAGCTATTGAAATAATTCTATGGTTTTTGTTCTTCAGTTTGTTAATGTGATGTATCAAACTTATTGATTTGGAAATATTGAACAATCCTTGCATTCCAGGGATAAATCCCACTTGTTCTGGGTGAATGATATTTCTGATGTGTTGTTGGATTCAATTGGCTAGAATTTTGTTGAGGATTTTTGCATTTATGTTCATTAGGAATATTGGTCTATAGATGTCTTTCTCTGTTGTATCGTCTTCTGGTTCAGGAATTAAGATTATGCTGCCTTCATAGTAGGAGATTGGGAGCATTCCCTGCCTGTTAATTATTTTTAAATAGCTTGAGAAAACTTGGAATTAGTTCCTCTTTAAATATCTGGTAGAATTTAGCAGTGAAGTCGTCCAGCCCTGGGCTTTTCTTTGTTGGGAGGTTATTTATTACTGATTCAATTTTTGTCTTGGTTATTGGTCTGTTTAGGTTTTCAATGTCTTCATGACTTAATTTTGGTAGACTGTATGGGTCCATGAATTCTTTTCTTCTGGGTTTCCCAATTTGTTAGCATATGGTTCTTTGTACTAATTCCTGATGATTACTCTTATTTATCTGGTATCTATTGTTACATTTCCTTTTTTTTATCTCTGATTGTATTGATTTGGGTCTTCTTCTTTTCTTAGTTGGGCCAGTGGTTTATCAATTTTGTTTATTTTTTTGAAAAAAATTTCACAGATTTTTTGTATATTTTTTTGTTTCAATTTTGTTAATTATTTCTTTCCTTCTACTCATTTAGGGTTTGGTTGCTGTTGTTTTTCTATGTCCTTGAGATGCATTGATAGCTCATATATGTAGTGCCTTTCCACTTTCTTCATGTAAACATCAACCATTACAAACCTCCCTCTTAACACTGCATTTGATGTATCCCATAAGTTTTTTTTTTTTTTTTGACCCATCGTTCATTCAGGAGCATGTTGTTCAGTCTCTATGTGTTTACATATGATCTAGAGATCCTTGAGTTGTTGATTTCTAGCTTCATTCCATGGTGGTTAGAGAAGATACATAGTATGATTTTGATTTCTTTTGAATTTTCTGAGACTTTCTTTATGGCCTAGCATATGTTCTGCCCTAGAGAATGTTCCATGCACTGATGAAAAGCATGTGTATTTTACAACTGTGGGGTGAAAAGTTCCGTAGATATTAGTTAGATCCATTTGGTCCATTTTGTTGATTAGTTCTGTTTTTGTTGTTGTTGTTGATTTTCTGTCTAGCTGACCTGTCCATGGTTGAAGTAATGGGGTATTGAAGTCCCCCATTACTATTGGGGTGGAGGCTATGTTTTCCTTTAGACCTATTAACATTTCTTTCAAATATCCTGGAGCCCTGCAATTGGATGCATATACATTTATTATAGTCACATCTTCCTGTTGAGTGGATCCCTTAATCATTATATAGTGCCCTTTTTTCTTAAGTTTTTGTGTCTGTTTTGTCTGATATCATGATAGCTACATTGGCTACTTTTTGCTTTCCATTAGCATGAGATATCTTTTTTCATCCTTTCACTTTCAGTCTGCATATGTCTTTGTTGGTGACAAATAGGCACCAAATAGATGGGTCTTGTTTTTTAATCCATTCATTCTATCTGCATCTTTTAACTGCAGAATTTAGGCCATTTACATTTAAGTAAACTGTTTACACACCTATCTCTGTGCTTAGACTATGAGCTGATTGAGCTCTAGCTTATCTTACTTGTTTCATTATCTCCAAAACCTTGCACAGAACTTGTGAGAGTATATCACTGTATTTTAAAATTGAATTATGTGGAATTGACACACATGTATCATGAATGCTGTTGGTAGAGTTATGTGATTCTGTTAAGAGCTATAGATGAGGCTGAATCACAAACTAGGCAGGAGGAAAAAGAGGAGAGTATGAATAAAAGCGAGTGACAGAGAACAATGGATGGAAATGATAGGAGTAGTGTAAAAATACAAGAAATGTAGACAGTGAATGGAATAGGAGTTAGCAGGTAGTGAGTTACGGTTCCTCCCTTGCGATACCCTTTTCCTACCAGTATAGTTCTCTTGTGAGACGCAGAAGAGCTGAAAACAGTAAATAAGAAACCCGTGAGTATCTTGGGTGTATAAATTTGAGACCATTTAACAAATATGTCTAAGTTTTCTACCATGGAGGTGTTTTTAACCTAAAGATATAAACGTTAAGTCAATAAAGGACTCAAGTTTTATAAAATTTATTTTCATTATTATTCAAAAGGCAGACAGATAATTGATTGATTGATTGATTTGTGTCTTCTATTGGTTCATTCACTCCCTAAATGCCTGGAGATTACAAGTTGGACTAGGCAGAAGCCAGGAGCTCTTCCAAGTGAATGGCAGCGACCCTGTGCTTTAACTATCACCTGATGTCTCCCAGGGGTTGCATTAGGAGGGAGCTGAAATGGGAAGTGCAATCTTAGCCCACGCACTATGATATGCGATGCAGACACCCCAAGCTGTCTCTTAACCATGTTTGCTCATCCTATACAGTCATGAACTCAAATGTACCATATGATGATTGTTATAATATACTGCTCTAGACCTCTGTATTGTCACGTAGATGTTATTTCTTGTCAGTTATTCCAGTCTGGATGATTACTTTCTAATACCAAACCCTAATTTCTTAGAAAGGATTTAATAATTGTTGTCTTAAATTAAAATCTTCTGGGACTATTGGGTTTCTTCAAAAATTTCAAAACTCGCATGCTCTTCCTATTGATATTCTGCTACTATTGCTATTTTTCTTTTCTTTTACTCAATTCTCCTGTGTGATATAGTGTCATGTCTTCCTTGAACTATGTCAGATTAAAACATATGTGATAATTTTTCTCTTAAAAATTTTAATGCTTTCATTATTTCATTATTTCATTATTATTTGAGCACATGTACAGTTGTCACAAATAAAAGTCAAGAAAAGAGCACTCAATGTAGTAATTTTTTAAAGATTTATTTATTTATTTGTAGGCAGAGTTAGAGAGAAGGGCAGGGAGCTAGATGGAAAATGGAGTATCTGGGACTCGAACCGGTGTCCATTTGGGATGCCAGCTTCATAGGTGACAGCTTTACCCGCTACGCCACAGTGCTGGTCCCTCATTGTAGTTTTAAACTAAATATGTCAAGTGTCAAATATATTATAGACATTATGAATTGAGTATTTTATTTTTTATTGGCTTTTACTCACGATAAAATTTTAGGGAAGATACTTATGATCCGTGTCATATCTAGCTTAGTTTAAAAAGTCTGTTTTTGACAATATGATGCTTTCATCATGACATCCTATGGTAGTGCATTATAGTGTACTATACTCAATTAGGACTTTCAAGTTCACGTGCTGTGTTCTTTAGAACTGGAATTTTGAATGTGCTTTTTTGTTAGCTCTATTGCCTCTTGCAAAGCACAATAAATAGTTTCAGTGCTCTGCAGATAGCAGTATTTCATGGGCATAGAACAGAGTCACCTCTGACTGCTTGATATGATTGAAATTGTACCGTGGCTTTAATTTTCAGAAACAGCTTTCTAGATACTGTGCATAAGTCTTGGCTGTGTCTTAATAAACATGTGGTGACCTCCACCTGTAAAAACGAATGTGACTTAGAATACCGAATGACTGCAGCTTGTCACATGCTTTCTGGGTGCATAATATATCAGTGAAAGTCAGCAGCTGGGCGGGAAAGGATGGCCAATAGAAGCTTCGGTGTAAAGATCGCAGAGTTTCAGTCCTCTTACTGTTGTGTTGTAGAAAGCCAACAGAGGGAGTTCAGTGATTAAAAACAGAGTCAGCAACCAAGGTGGGACTAGAGTTCAGGCCTCTGCAACCCTGTCCCACGTGTTTGCCTGCGTAAGAGGTGTTCCTGTCTATTTTTAGCTGGTTAGCATTGGAATCCCTTTGTTCCGTGTACATTATATGTGAACATATGTACCTGTACATGATAGATCTGCAAACACTACCCACTTCAGAATGAATGATACCATTGTCCCAATTCAGAAATATGTGTAGGCTATTAAAAAACAAACCTAAGCTATGATTCAGTGGGAGCTATCTAAGCTATGATTCAATGAAAAGAAGGCTTACAGAAAGGCGTTAGATGCTAACATCAGTGCAAATAGGGAAGAGCATGTGGAAACTTTCTGAACCGGTTTGCACCTTTTCTGTAAATCTAAAATTATTGCAAAATTTAAAAAGTTACTTGAGGGGCGAGTGTTGTGGTGTAGCAGGCTAAGCTGCTGCCTGCGATGCTGGCATCCCATATCAGAGCCACAGTTTGCTCCTCTTCCAACGCAGGTCACTGTACCTGAATGCAACAGAAGATGGCTCAAGTGCTTGGGCCCCTGGCACCCATGTGGGAGATGCTGATGGAGTTTCAGGCCCCCGGGTTCAGCCTGGCCCAGCCCCAACTGTGGCAGGCATTTGGGGAGTGAAATAGTAGATCTTGATCTCTCCCTCCCTACTTCTCTGCCTGTCTCTGCCACTGTCCTTCAAATAGAATAAATCTTAAAAGGAAAAAAGGAACAGAGGTTTTAATCAGGTGCCAACAGATTCTAAGTAAAAAAAAAAAAAAAAAAAAAGGAGGGGGCCAGCACTGCGGCTCACTAGGCTAATCCTCTGCCTGTGGTGTTGGCACCCGAGTTCTAGTCCTGGTAGGGATGCCGGATTCTGTCCCAGTTGCTCCCCTTCCAGGCCAGCTCTCTGCTGTGGCCCGGGAGTGCAGTGGAGGATGGCCCAGATCCTTGGGCCTTGCACCCGCATGGGAGACCAGGAAGAAGCACCTGGCTCCTAGCTTTGGATCGGCACAGCACACGGGCCTTGGCGGCCATTTGGGGGGTGAACCAATGGAAAAAGAACTTTCTCTCTGTCTCTCTCTCTTGTTGTGCCTGTAAAAAAAAAAAAAGTTGTTTATAAAAAGCACTGTAGTCA
The DNA here is from genome assembly GCF_033115175.1 of Lepus europaeus. Taxonomy (NCBI): domain Eukaryota; kingdom Metazoa; phylum Chordata; class Mammalia; order Lagomorpha; family Leporidae; genus Lepus; species Lepus europaeus. Next base: position 41,692,697 of record NC_084837.1, on the reverse strand, counting down.
CTTTAATGACAAAAACAAAAGGAAAAACAGCCTCTGCCCAAGTGGAAGCTTGTTCTGTTCTGGTTTCCTGTTTTTTTGAACTGGTTCATGTTGAATCCTCAAAGATTCAAAATTGTATATGTTACTCTTTGTATTTTAGAAAGGTGATATTGGCAGTATTGGCCAAAGATTGTAAAGAAAATCGATTAAGCTATTTATGTATAGTTTTCTTAAAAACTTCATAAATGGAATAATTGCATAAAGAGTTATATGTGTGTTTTCTTAAAAAGTTTAAGAATGTGTATTTCCAATCAAGAGTCATTCATGACCACAAATGCATATCTTGCTCATTCTCCCACCCTCATGAAGTTATGACTTGTTGTATATTTTTCTGTTCTTCCAGACCAGGTCAGAGGGATGAAAGGAGAATGTTGGGAAGCCAGGACAGAAGCCAGTTGCAGGGTTCTAGCACAGGGCTCAGCAAACTTTTTCAGTGAAGAACCAAATAGTATATAATTGAGCCTTTGTGGATCATAAGGCCTCTACTACAGCTGCTCAGCTTCTCTCTCATGCTGCTAAAGTGGCCCTAAGGACAAGTTGTAGCTGAACGAATGTGTCTGTGTTTTATTAGTTAATTAGAAAGAAAGAGAAACTTTCTGTGCACTGATATGCTCCCCAGATGCCTGCAGTGGCTGGGCCTGGGCCTGGCCTGGAGCCAGGAGCCAGGAACTCCATCCACATCTTAGTGAGGGTAGCAGGAACGTACTCACTTGAATCAACGCTGCTGCCTCCTGGGGGCTGCATTACCAGGAAGCTGGAGTGAGAAGACAGAGCCAGGAACTGAACCCAGGCACTGTGATGTGGGACGTTGGCTTCGTAAGCACTAGGCTAGATGTGTGGACACATTTAATAAAACTTGTGCACACTGAAGTCTAAATATGACTTGTGAAGAAATATTAGATTTCTTATTAATAATTTTTCCAACCAATTAAATGATTTTAAATCACCACATTCTTAGCTTGTGGGCTGTACAGCAATAGACAGCAGGCTAAGATTTGACCTGCATGCAGACCACAGGTTGCCAGACCCTGTCTAGAGTATTCAAAGGGACTTAGGACATTTTTTTTTTTCAGAACCTATTGAGGTGGGAAGCATGCTACTAGTTGCAAAAGCTGGAGTCTTGTGTTGTTTTAAAACATAGAACAACAACAGTGGATTCTTGCTAAAGCGCTTTAATAAAATAATCTTCAGAACTAATGCACATTCATGCTTCTGTTTATTCTGATGGCCAGGATGTGCCAGCCAAGGGTGTGGTGCTGGAGTATTTATTAGTTATCTGTGGGCATACATTGCTTTCTATATTGTTGTTGCTGGAAAATGGAGTGTAAAGTCATATTGAATCATGGGCATGATTTGCCTTATAGTTTTTGACTGCTTCTTTAATTTAATGGAGCAAATGATCCAAATTCGGGCTGTTCACATAGTGTTCTCTAGATACATAATCTTATTAAGAGAAACATGATTGAACCATTGTCTATACAGGACTACTGGTCATTCTGACTTATCAAAAAAGAAGTTAGGTTAAATGTTGATTTTGATTTTTTGTCTCATAATTTATTAGGTTATTTTTTTTCTGATTGAACTGGAGGTTTCCCACCTGTTGATTTTCTCCCCAGATGCACACAAGACAGGGGTTCTGGGCAAGACCAAAGCCAGGAACTCACAGGTGTGGCAGATAGTCATGAACTTGAGCATCACCTGCTATCTCCCAGGGTGTGCATTTGCACAAAGCTTAAATCAGAAGTGGGATTAGGACTTGAACCCATGTCCTGTATAGGAAGTGGGTATGCCAAACAGTGTCTTTAACTGCTACATCAACTGCCTACCCCAAACTGACCTATTGGTTTCCGTGTGAATTGAACGTGTTTCTGAAATCAGCTCTACATAATGTGTAGAAACCTAGCTAAATTGTGTAGCCAAATTTAATTTTCCCAACGTGTGATACTCAAGAACCCAAACATAGTCTGAGTAGGAAATAGCTGCGGTGGTCTTCTGTTTCCATCCGTTGGGATTGGTCAGTCCTCAGATGGTGCCTGAAAGCCCTAAGGCTGAATGCTGCTGAACCAAACACGTAGAAGACAGTAAAATCCAGTGAGTTCACAGTCATAATTTGCCAAAGCACTACAGCAACAAAATTTCAGTAATGTTTTGTAATTAAAGCACATCACTCATATATAATTTTACAGTTTAGGAAATAAGGCTGTGTGGATTATCAGCACTGATGATGGAAACAGACTGTGTACACAGTTTGGGTTTTATATAAATACTTTAAAATATTGGCTTTCTTCTATAAAAATAGAGGAATAGTATCCAGGTTTTTACAAGAATTTTAGCATAAAAGCAAAATTGCTATCATTTTCCATTTTGAAAGGAGACATGAAGATAGCATAGCAAAATGTGTGAGACGCAGTACAGGCTAGGGAGATGTGAAACAAAAATGGGACGGTGGGTGCAGGTGAGCCTCACTTTGGCTGTTCTCAGGGACATTTTCAGAGTGGTGCGGTGGGATTTGCTGAGCTGACCCCTGACCCTAAGTGCATTTCATTGCATCTGCTGCAGATCCTGAGTCCCTGAATTTTCAGAAAACCCAAGGATAAGTTGTTCTGCTTACACTGTCATGATTTACATGTTAGGCAGTCAGATTCACGCTCCTTACTGTGAGTCGGTGAATTCATTGCTGCATTAACATTTTCCAGTTGGAAAAGCAAAACAGTCAATACTTTGAGACTAGAAAGGGGGACTCTGGGAGGATGTCTTCATCAGCTGGACTGCAACAATGTAATTTCATACACTGGTCAGCTCAAACCTTCATCTCACAGTTCAGGAGCCTGGAAATCCAACACCAGGATACCAGCATGGCCTTACAACAGTCTTTAAGAGTAGGTTTTGGGATTTTTTTTTTTCATTGTATTTCTCTCTTAATTTCACTCACCAATCCATCCTGTAAGTATTTGAATCGTTATTTGATTGTAAGGCTTTGTACTAGTTTCTATGGGGGATGCAAAGAGGGGAAAAAAAACTGAGTTCTCTCCTCTTTAGGAGTTTGTAATCTATCTAATGGATGTGACATAGTTGCTCAAAAATAATAAAGTAGGATATTCCTCGTGACAGTTGAGGTCTAAGCAAAGTATTGTGGGCTCACAGACAGAATGATTAGTGCCAAATTGGAAGAGCAAGGAGTTAGTCTCTAAACCGGATCTTAAAATAGGTATGATTTTGAGTTGCACAGCTTTTAATAGTGAGCATAATGAATGTATATAAAATATTTTTAAGGAAAATATTTTATTTTTCAAGAAAATGATTCCTTAAAGTTCTGCTTGCAAATGAGTGTTTTTCCAAACCACTGCTCTAGATATGCCTTGATTTTGGATAGTGTGTTTTGCATAACTACAGTTCATGGTGTCAACATTGTGACAATTACCGAGAACGGGGCCCCCCTAGATGTGAAGTAGGCCTATGATTGGTTTTTCCTTTCAAAAAGTTATTTTCAACAGGACACCCAAATGCCATAAAGATATAGAACACAGAATCCTTAGGTCTATTTCTATTATTTGGACATCATCTCCAACCAATGAAAACCTGAAATGCATGCTGTACTTATAAACTTAACAGAATATAACCTTCCAATGTCTTCTCTTTAGTACCTTTGCTTTTTATAGAGATGGAAAGCAAACTGGAATGAGGAGTATTTGCAATTTTGAAATCCTAATGTGTGTAGTTCATGGAAAATCCCTCAGTCTCCAAGACCTGAGTATAGAAAGCATTAGATCAGAAGAGCAGCAGCTTTCCTGGGGGCCTCAAAGTCAAACGGCCCAAGTTCAAAAATACCACCGGGCAGTGCTGGCAGCATCAGGTGTTCACCTTGGCCCCAGTGTGGGGGTGGGGGTGCATCTCACTGCAGCCTGTACTTGGGAGGGAAGACTAGACGGCGTGGAAGAGAATGTTTTGTACTTTTATTTCATTTAAACTAGCACAAAGGGAGGGAATTTTGCCTCCCATGTGAAGTCAGTCATTTCTTGGGTTGCTAGCTCCATGTTTTAGCAGAACAGCTGTTCTGTACGACGTGGCTTTCTGCAAGCAATATTTCTACTGCTAGGAAAGTGGCAGCCTGCCAAAGAGAGTGCCCAGACCAACCCCTAAACAAAAAAAACCTTTTGTCAACGACTCTAATAATTTGTACAATTCGGGGTGGGGGGATCGCGCAGTCTCTGCAGATGTGCATTTATGATGCTATTTTTAAGCAGAGCAGCATGAAAGAGTAGATTCATGCGAATTGTAAGTCGATCATTCATTTTCAGCATTTGGCTTCTGCTCCTGCCCAAATTTCATCCCGTGTAAAGAAAACACAGCCAGCCTTGGAACGAGGGAAAGCAGGGTGTGACAGCAAGATGGAATTCTTCCTTTGCAAACCTGTGATGCCTGCTCAGAAACAAAAAGCTCTGGGATCCCCTTCTGCCCCCCATGCCCGCCCACACACACACACACACACACACGGAGATCAATCCAGTTTGCTGATCTTCTCACAGTGGAAACGTGCTATCCTTCAGCATTTTAAGGAAATAAACTCTTAATGAGGCTGCATGCTTTTACAGCAGTCCATTCTCTGAAAATGAGTTTAAGTGCTGAAGGAAACGAAACGCCAGAAGCGTTTACACAACCAGTGCCAAATTAATATGAGTTAATTCTCTGTAGTTTAACATCAGAGGTGCCGCGCTGTTTTTTCCAGTACCAGGACCCAGTTTGGTCAGAGATCTGTCCTTTGCACTCTGGTTATTCGAAATCCACAGTGGTGCACCGGGCTACCTGTGACGCTAGTGATGCAGTTAAGAATGTGAAAATACTTTTTTAAAAAATTGGGGCTAGCGCTGTGGAGTAGCAGGTAAAGCCGCTGCCTGCTGTGCCAGGATTGCATATGGGTGCCGGTTCTAGTCCCAGCTGCTCCTCTTCAGCTCCAGCTCTCTGCTGTGGACTGGGAAGTCAGTAGAAGATGGCCAAGTGCTTGGGCCCCTGTACCTGCGTGGGAGACCTGGAAGAAGCTCCAGACTCCTGGTTTCGGATCGGTGCAGCTCTGGCTATTGCACCCATTTGGGAAGTGAACCAGAGGCTGGAAGACCTACTTCTCTCTCTCTCCTTCTTTTTTTTCCTTTTTCCTTTTTTTTTTTTTTTTTTTTTTTTTTACAGGCAGAGTTAGACAGTGAGAGAGAGAGAAAAAGGTCTTCCTTCCATTGGTTCACTCCCGAAATGGCTGCTATGGCTGGCGCGCTGCACCGATCCGAAGCCAGGAGCCAGGTGCTTCCTCCTAGTCTCCCATGCTGGTGCAGGGCCCAAGCATTTGGGCCATCCTCCACTGCCTTCCCGGGCCACCGCAGAGAGCTGGACTGGAAGAGGAGCAACCGGGACAGAATCCAGCACCCCAACCGGCACTAGAACCTGGAGTTCCAGGAAAATAGTAGAGGCACAAAATTATCCATATCACATGCTTGTTGCTGTAGTTGAGGCCAGTATCATTTTATTGATGTTAAGAATCTATACTTTTTGCCTGGGCCTGCATGGAACTCCATCTTCAATATTTACACTTACATGTTAACTTTTCCTAAAATCTTAGCATGGACATGCTACTTTTTATAGCATTCAAAGGCTTTTTTATTTTTGAATAATAACTGGGTAGAAAAACGTGCCAAGATATTACACATTTGTTTTTGCATTTCATCCTTTATTATTTATTTAATTATAAATTTTACTTAAGGTAAACACATAGCATGGATTTCATATATACAGATTTGGGAACAGAGTCATACTTCTCACTGTTTCCTCTCTCCCACCCATGCTCCCAAACTTGCTCCCCCTTCCTCTCGTATTCCCTCCTAATTTGTACAGTGATCTACTTTAAGTTTACTTTACATTAATAAGATTAACCCTACTCTAAGTAAAGAGTTCAACAAACGGTATGAAGAAAAAACACTGTTCCTAAACAGTAGGCAAGAGTTGTAAATAATCATCGAAACTCAAAATGTCAATTTCACTCCTATACATTACATTTTTGGTACCACAGATAAGTAAAACATATGACATTTGTCTTTTTGGGACAGGCTTATTTTAGTAAATATAATGGTTTCCAGTTGCATCCATTTTGTTGCAAAAGACAGGATTTCATTCTGTTTTACAGCCAAGTAGTATTGCATTGTATAGATATACCATAGTTTCTTTATTCAGCCATCAGGTGATAGACATCTGGATTGATTCCATATCTTAGCTGTTGTGAATTGAGGGGTGTACAGGTAACTATTTCATATGCTGATCGCATTTCCCTGGGGTAAATTCCCAGTTGTGGGATTGCTGGGTCCTGTGGTAGATTTATTTTCAGCTTTCTGGGGTATCTCCATACTGTCTTCTGCAATGGCTGTACCAGTTTACATCCCCACCATCAGTGCATTAGGGTCCCTTTTTCCCCCACATCCTTACCATCATTCATTGTTAATTTCTTTATGAGAGCCATTCTAACTGGAGTGAGGTGAAACCTCATTGTAGGGGCCAGCACTGTGGCATAGCAGATAAAGCTACTGCCTACAGTACTGGCATCCCACATGGGCACTTGTTCAAGTCCCAGATGCTCAACTTTCAATCCAGCTCTCTGCTGTGACTTGGGAAAGCAAGATATCCCAAGTGTTTAGGCCTTTGCACCCACGTAGGAGACCCAGAGAAGCTCCTGGTTCCTGGCTTCAGATCAGCCCAGCTCCAGCCATTGCCATTGTTTGGGGAGTGAATCAATGCATGGAAGATCCCTTGCTCTTGTGCTCGCTCTCTCTCTCTCTCTCCCTCCCTCCCTCTCTCTGCCTCTCTGTAACTTTTTCTTTTAAATAAGCAAATCTTAAAAAAAATACTCATTCTGATTTTGATTTGCATTTCCCTGATGACTAGTGATCCTGAGCATATTTTCATGTATCTGTTGGCTATTTCAGTTTCCTCTTTTGAAAAATGGCTGTTCAGGTATTTTGCCCATTTCCTCATTGGGTTGTTTTGTTGTTGAGTTTCTTTATAGATTTTTGATATTAACCCTTTATCAGTTTCATAGTTCGTGCATATTTTCTCCCACTCTGTCAGTCATGCCTCTTCACTTTGCTGAGTGTTTCTTTGCAGCGCACAAGCTCCTCGGTTTGATGTAATTCCATTTGTGAATTTTGGCTTTGATTGCCTGTGCTTCATTTCCAAGAAGTCTTTGCCTATGCCAATGTCTTGCAATTTCCCCAGTGTTCTCCTCTAGTAATTTGATGGTGTCTGGTCGTAGATTTAGATCCTTGATCCAGATCATTGATCCATTTTGAGTTGATAGAAACCTGCTTGAGAATGAGCATCATTGTTGCTTATGTATCTAAAGCTCTGTTTAATTACTCCTGCCTTTTATGTACCAAAGATACACTTAATCAAGGAAGGGGAAAGGAGCATGTTCAAAGATCCTTTCTTAAAGCAAATTTAGGACTTGTATATACTGACTCATTTTACTAAATGAAGTTCATTCAATTTGGCCCATGAGCAGTGCAAGTGATTTGGGATGCTCAAGTGCATTGATGTTAGCCTCTGTGTAAAAGATAAGATGAAGGAAAAAAATCTTGTTCTTTGTTTATATGTCACAATTTGTATAAAAAAAAATCCTAGGGAGACCGTTGATATGTATTTAATAATCATACCACTTTGTCTTATCTGCCATTAAGCAATGACTTTATTCTCACATTCTAAGAAATACCCCTAGAATAGATTTGGAGTTGTAAGACAGTTGCTTAGATCGTGGTCCAGTTGATCTCAAGATCATTGCCTTATTAGCTTTTGAATAAATTAATTCCACAAGAAAAAAAGAGTTCAAACTCAGTATAGACTTCCTTCTAGACATAACTGACTTGATTGGCTAGTGTGGACTCAGAATATGGGTGTTTGGAGGAATTCATCACCCAGTGGAGCATGGTTCATTGTCTTAACAGAAAGGTCACACATTCTTTCCCTCATTCATAGTTGTGTGTAAGTTGAAACCATATTATGGTATTGTGTTTCAAGTCACTAAATTTGTTTTCCATATTTTTTCACAGTGTGACTTGATAATGTAACATAGTGAGATGACTTGCTCAGTTTTAACTAGTGCCTGGTTTATGATTTTTCCAGTATCACCAGTTCTTTGCTGAACCCATTCCCTTCTTTTGAATTACATACATGGTAAACTTCACTTTTCCCACAATTGATGTGTTTGTGAAATCTGAGTTTGCAGAATGTTTTTCTGCAGTCAGCTCTCTTGGCTTCTTTCTACTAATTGCTCTTTCTCCCTTCTCCTTTACCTCCCTATCTAAGCCATTCCTTCGCAGTACTACAATTCATGATTCTTGTTCAGAGAATTGCAGTGAAAGACTGTCAAACAGTGGTAACATTTTAAATAATTTTTAAGCTATGCTCGGCAGAGCAGTGATTCCAAATCAGATTTCTCAGTTCATATTTCTTATTAATGTTGTTTCATGTTGGTTTCTGGAGTGGACAGTGCATCTGGGGACTGGAGAAGACTCCTCATTGCATTTTCTGCCACTTGTACTCTATAAATATAACAAACTTTGTCTCCATTTTGATTGCATACTATGGATTTTGCTATTGATGTTGATCACTTGACTTAACAGAAAATGAAAATTAAAAACCTCTGCACATATTATCAAAGTATGACAAATCTTAGGCCAGTCCAATTACTTAACTGATTATCAGTCATTCAATATTTTAATTTTGGATGCATCTACCTCAAGGACTTCTTGAGATGTTCCTTAGTTTTAATAATGACCACAGTATAGCCAGTAACACAGTTTGTAAGTTTTACCAAAAGTAAGCCAAGAATGCTGTGAATTAGCTTTATTTTCAATTACTTTAAAAGAAATGAATGGCCTTTAACATGACCATTCTCACAGCAAACTGTGAAAATGGAACAGGAAGAATCTGATAAGGAAGCACAACTGTGTTGTGAGTCTGCTTGGGATATGAATGGGTCTGATTGAATTTCTCAGCAGCGAAGGAGACATGAGCTGTTGCATGTAGTCGCCCTGTGTTTGAGGTTGCTAATGATTTCATTTTAATGTCACCGTTTAGTTTCATACTGATCATTTATACTGACAAAAAGGAAGAAAAGAAAACAAGGAACCTGTCATCAATCATTCATTTAATCAAGTAGCAAAAGTAGACAAATAAACATACTGAGTTAATTATTCTTCTGTATGTAATGATTGACAATAAAGCTAATTTATGCTTATTTAACCCTTTGGTGTTTAGTTTGTTGGAATTAGTAGGTTTAGCTGTTGTAGAAGACTTGTGGGTGACCTTCTCTTTCCTCAGCTACTTTAAGGGAACTCAGCCTTCATACTTAAAGCATGTACTCACTTGAAATCTATCTTGGTAACAAGTCATAATTATTTATTTCTGAGCATACTTACTATTATGCTACCAAATACAAGGAAAAACAATTATGCGACTTTGGTCTGTCTCCTCTGTATTGTTCCTGTTCCGATCCTTTCTTGAAGACTTTTGAAATGTGCATGCTTACAGTGTAATATGATTTACAACTGGACACAGATATGCTGATAATTCATGTATGTATGAGGTAGGGCACATGTGGAAAAGAAGTCTTGGTGACAGTAAAACACTGAAACATGTATTTCAGCTAAAAGGGTCCTTGAAAATTCTGAAATCTTGTTTTGAGTTTGCCAGCATTTTTCTCCAATTCTCCTAAAGAAATTTCTACCAATGGAATCCCTTTTACAAGTTGGTGATTAGTTTTATTAGACTTTCCATAAACATGGTATTCTTCAGGTCAGTGTGGATAGTAAATAAGATTTTCTAATTATTTCCACTGGAATTATTCTAGCATTCTTGTCTAAATCAGGCTGCAGCCATAACATGGGGCAAGTAAGAAGCAGACTGAAGGCATTAGGGATGCAAACAGGAATTCAATTTTTTATGAAAATTGTTACACAAAGGTTTTAGGTGGTATAGAAATGTGGGTGCCTTTATGGAGAGAGTTGTGTTTCTTGTAGTTGCATTTTAATATATTTTTTTATTTATTTGAAAGATAGAGTTACAGAGAAAGGGGGAGGGGATATTTTTTTTTTTTTTCAAAATGTACAGCACATTAAGGACAGAGATCCCACATGAGGAGCAAGTGCACAGTGACTCCTGTTGTTGACCCAACAAATTGACACTCTAGTTTATGGTGACAGTAACCAGCCTAGGCTCTCCTCATGAGTTGCCAAGGCTATGGAAGCCTTCCAAGTTTGCCGACTCTGATCATATTTAGACAAGGTCATAAAGGACAGGGTGAGGAGAGTAACCAATGATCCTGAGAGTAGCATTTACCAGGTTTGAACAATTATACAGCATTAAGTGGGGAAGAGGACCATCAGTACACACAGGTTGGGAGTAGAGCCATTGGTGGTAGAGTAGAGTAGAGGTTATGATTACAAAGGAATGAGGCCCAAGTGCGCTAGACAGGGTCTAGAACAAAGGACAGAGTCATTATTAGAGGAGCTAAGAAAGGTGCTGTCTAAGCTACAATTAAGTTTTCTGATTGAGAGGCAAATAGAACCTGATAGAAGGGGCTTGTTAATAATCTGGTGGGCTTTAGGCCTTGTAAGTTAAGAGGCCCAGACTTATCTATCTCTTCACATGGGGTATATCCTAAGGGAGGTGTGAACCTCCTAGGGGAAGGCACTCTGTTGACTTTCATTACTTGGCTGGCCTGGGAGGAGAGCTGGCCAGGTAAAGGCAGGGGGCATCTCTAACAAGAAATTTACAGTTCTGCCTGCAATGTTGCTGACCCTACTTGGCCATCCCCTCAGCTGCAGTGGTCACTTAAAGATAGAGTTACAGAGAAAGGGGGAGGGGATATCTTGCATCCTCTAGTTCACTCCCAAAAGCCTGCAATGACTAGTGCTGTGCCACGCCAAAGCCAGGAGCTTCTTCCGAGTCTCTGATATCAGTGCAGGAGATCCTTGGGCCATCTTCCTCTGCTTTGCCAGGCACGTTAGCAGGGAGCCAGATCAGAGGTGGCACAGCAGGTACTGGAACCGGTGCCCATATGTGATGCTATCTTTACAGGTTGCTGCTTAACCCACTACACCACAGCACTGGCCCCTCTGCTTGTGTTTTGTTAAATCACTTTGTCCTTAGTAGTTTTAATTTAGTATAGGTGAATTCTAATCACTCAGTGATATGAAGTCTTTACTGAGCTCCTGGCCAGTTCAGTTCTAACAAACCAGAACTCAAGTTGGAGAAAGTTAGTGGGCCAGGAAACCTCGGGTTTATAGGGGCCAGACCAGAGCATGCTGCCTGCAAAACTTAGGATGTAAACTGTCTTTGCCACCTAAATAAATAAACTACATACATATATATTATACACACGTACATAAAATCTTATTTTTATTTTCCCTGTTGAGAAAATGGTCAAGTTTATTATAAGTCCCAAATTCTGTTTTTAAATTGTAAGCTACAAACTATGTAAAACCACATGGAAAATAATTCACATTGTCAAATCATTGTGTAAGTGAATTGTCCTTTGGTGATGAAAAGATGGTTTTAAAAATCAGTATTGTCGACATTTCTTAATTTTAAAATAATTATATTCGATGAATGAATTCTTCTACTTCGTCACCTCCTTTTTGCCACGGCTGCCTTTAAGCTCCATTAATTTCAGTGTAAGTGTCTTTTTAAAAGATTGATTTATTTTTCTGAAAGGCAGAGTGACAGAGGGAGAAAAAGAAGGAGGGAGAAAGATGTTGGATCCACTGGTTCACTTCTCAAATGACTGTAACAGCTGAGCGAGGCCAGGCCAGAGCCAGGAGCTTCACTTGGGTCTCCCACATGGATGGAAGGGACTCAAGTAATTGAACCTTCATTTGCTGCTTCCTGGGCACATTGGCAGGGTAGGGGGGATAGGAAGCAGGATACCTAGGACTGGTACTAGCTATTGGATGTGGGACACAGGCATCCCAACCGGTAGCTTAACTGGCTGCACTACAGTTCCTGCCCCGCTGTGTAAATGTCTTCCAAAGAAACCTTGTCGCTCTTTTCTGTTTGTCCTTTGTCCGCTTTTTACCTGCAAGCATGCATTAATTAAATGATGGCATGAATGAAGAGGGGGAAATTTGTGGTCTTTTTTGTTCCCTGAAATAATGGGTGATTGCTTTTGCTTTTGTTCAATAGGGCTTTTTTTATTATTAAGTTAAAAATCTGCAACTAGCAGGTTAAGCAAAAATGTGGACTATAATCACTGTAGAAACAGTACAATCAATGAGTTTATTATCCTTTGTTTGAAGAGCCCTTCACTATTCTTTTATGACTGTCATTTGAAAGTTACCAGAGAGTCTTTGCATAAGTGAGATATGTATTCAAAAACATCTATGCCCAGAGACAGACACTGTTGTGAAAAAAAATGTGCATATTTGAATTGGAATATTTGGTTCAAATACCCTGTGATTCAGTTCATGAAGAAATATGAACTTCTAAATCTGGATTTTTTTTTATCACTCTCAGAAATTTTGGACCAAATGAATCTTTCAGCCACTAGTGTATCTTGAATACAAGATAATGAATGTTGTATTGGTGTAATTCTTGGAGACACGCAACATCTGTTTCATGTAGCTTTCAGCCATCATATCAGTGAGTTCTGTACCCCTTAGCCTGTACAAAGTGAGAAGGATGCAGGGTAAGTTCTGGTTTGCCTTCTGTCCATTCTGGGTTTCATTTCCCTGCCTGCCCTGGAAGAGAATCAAAGAAAGGATTTGCTCTGTGGTTGTGCTTTGCTCAGAAATGGTGTGTTGAAACGAAGGTTCTTTGCCTGACTGTCATGTTCTTGCATTTTGTTTGTCCTCAACCTCTGGTTTGCTCTTGTATGTCACTTACACAGCAGTTGTCCAGTTTATAAGCCTTATCGTTATTATTAATTTTCTGCTTTATTTTACTACATTGTAGTTTTATTTATTCGTTAAAAATAAAAACCGGGTATTAACCACCTACTAGGTGCACCTCGTACTTAGAGATAGAAAAGAAATAGCAAATGCGTTCCTGTTCTTGAAACATTTGTAATTTATTTGTAGAAATAAGACTTTTTGCTATAAGAAATTGGGAAAACATTGGTGAATCTAAGGGCAAGTGCACTGAATTTCTTAGGAAATTAAAGAAAACTGTAGGGGTGGGCATTTAGCATGGTGGTTAAGGTGCTGCTTGAGGGGGCCTGCATCCAGTACTGGCCCCTGGGTTTGAGTCCATCTCCACTCCCCATTGCATCTTCCAGCTCACACAAACCCTGAGGCATCATATAATGGCTCAAGGAGTTGGGTCCCAGGCACCCACATGGGAGACCCAGATTGAGTTCCTGGCTCCTGGCTTATGCCTTGCCTAGCCCTGGCTTTTGGGGGCATTTGGTGAGTGGAGCAGCAGAAGAAAGATGTCTCTCTGTCTCTCTCAAATAAAGTAAATAAATAAATAAACAAAAGAGCCACGATAGCCAGTTCTCTTTGCTGTAGCCACAGGTCTAGAGAGTGCATTCTGGGACCACACTGGGTCCACACACGATGTTCTTGTCCTTTTCGTGACTGTTACCCTGTATCAAACATTGAATGCTGTCAGGCAGAAAAATAGCTTCCCCACATTCCGTGGATGAGAAAACTGAGGTGCGAAGAGACTTACCAACTTGTTCAAGGTCAGATGGGTTCTCAGTTCTGGAGAATGTTAGTGCGTGTTCCCCAAACAGATACCCCAAGATTAACAATTTGCTTGAAGTCACTTCCCTGTGACTACAGCTGATAAACATCCAACGTCCAACCCAAACATTTAGTCTATGGAATGGGGCAATCACTTTTTTCTCAATTTTCCATAAATGTTGAGAGAATATAACTACGTCTCAGATATTCACAAACTGCTCGGCGTTTATCGGAGAAGCCATTTAAGTTCCTAGTTACCACAGCAACATTACACTCAATTTTTGTTAGCTTTTAAGTTTTCAGTCTTGCTGACAGATAAATCTCTGTTTTGATTTTGTAATTTATTACTGCAGTCAAGCTGAGGTATTCAGGTAGTGAGGTGGATTTTTTTTTTTTTAATCTTATCAGTGGAGTTCAGGAAAAAATTAAGATGGCATGATTGAAATATTTCTTAGGCTTTTGGTTGCCGTTTTGTAGAAACACAATGTTTGTAACACAGCAGAACAACCGTGGCTACCTGAGCATATGTTCAATTCAGCTTTCCTAGGAGAGGGGGAATTATTATCTAACATTTTAAATGCTTGCTTCATGTCAGGATCTTTAGATTTCTGATATTTCAGCTTTCTTGTTGATGTCGTCTTCTTGGCCTGGCAGTCTTCATGTGCTCTCCCTACTTTGTTTAACAGCATGTCCTGGAACTTGGGATGCCATTTTTCTCGGCATTTTAGGGGGCAGCTGATGCACTCAAGGCATCACCTAACCACCAGCAAACACATTCTTGACTGAATAATGATGTATGTGGAATGTGACTTTTTTTTTTTTTTGCCTTATAAATGGATAGCAATTTACACAGCTGTGGATGTGGGATGTTTCAATCCCAGACCATGTTGTAAGAAAAATTGAATGACAGTGAGCAAAACAGCAGTAATTATAAAACTAATTACTAAATGCTGATGATGCCCATAGGCTTTGCATAACTAAAATTAGAAAAGGAAATTGCTTTCGGCTTCAGAGAGGCAAAATGCTAGTTATTTCACTGTTTCAGTCAAAATGGAGGGTAGTATATAAAGTTCAATCAGGAAAATATACATGCATACATATATATATATCTCTATAGATTTGCATATACAAACATTTTCTCTGTTGAAATGTTATTCACTCTATCTTCCAATTTTATTTATAGAACTTTATGCATAGGTATTTACATAAAGAAGATAACTCTATTAAAATATTTGAATGCAGAATATATATATTATGCATTTTTGCATGTGCTATAATTATAACATTTAAATGCATATCTTTACAATTTACTTGGTTCTTCTCATGTACATTTTCACAAGCAGTATGTAGTATACAATTTGCACCCCTGCACAAAGAACCTCATAGCACATTCTTCAAAAAGAGATATCAAAAGCAAATTAAAACATTGACTCATAAAAAAAAATGAAGCTACACGTTTTTGGAAGGCTAATGATTGATAAATCCGAAGTCTGTAAGGCCTGCCCGTGTGTGATGTTAACTCCAAAGAAATCACTGAGATTTTAAACACATTATCTGCAGACCCCAGTTCTAGGATTACAAATTTTAGAGCTGATATTGATACTATTCAAATAGAAAGCATAGTGATTATTGATTATGGCCATGTGTGTATATATATAGAAAGTAATTTCATGAGTTAAAACATGATCACTTTTATTGAAAACATTTCCTTGTTTCTTACAGTTAGTTGGTTTCTAGTTTCATGTGTGGTTCTGCAAACAAGGGTTGTGAAACATAACCCTGCTAAGTATACTGTTTATGGTGATGTGTAAGTTTCAGAGGAAGCAGATCATGGATCAGGAAGGTGAATCATTGTTGATAGAAAAGATCAATGCATAGCGCATTTAAAAAATTCAGGTCGTTTGAATGACCTGCAATATAATGTTCTATTTAATTTTCTACTGCATATTATTTTAAAAGTCTTAAGAAATTAAAATGTCCAAAGATAATTCTGTCCTTGGATATATATTAGTCAAATGAAACCCAAGTATAATTGAATCAAAGCTGTAATGAAATTCTTCTTGTAACTTTTACCTAGTGGGGCAGTGTGATGGGTTAGTTCCTCCCATTTGCGTTAGTAAATTTAGTAATTAGTTCTTTTACCAAGGCAAATGGTCTAATAATGGAGGAATAAATCACAGAGTGGCATCCAAAATGAATGTGGAGAATCTTGCTTCATGTGGAATGTCTGGTAATTTAGTTAGCTGCACCTCTTCATACTCAAGTTGGGGTAAAAGCTCCACTTCTGTGAGTCATCGGAGGTGTTCAGAATTTGAACAAAGTGCTGCTTCGCATCGGATGGCCTTCAGGTGTGGACTTGGTGGCAGTCATGTAAGTATGTGATCAAGGACTCAAAGCTGTTCCAGTCAGCTAAAGTGAAACCAGCAAGTTTACATCTTTATTTATTTGTTTATTTTGTCATGGATTTGATCTCACATTTCTTCCCTTCCAGTTTGCTCTTTCTGGGGGTCCAAAGCGTGAGGGTTTTTTTTTTGTTTGTTTGTTTTGTTTTGGTTTGGTTTTGGTTTTGTTTTTCAGGGCGTTGTTGCTGAGAAACACTAGTTTTCTTTTGGTGAAGTGATCGCTGGCTCCTGCAGTGGAAGGGGGTCGCCAGGAGGGAGAGAGCATGAGTTTACAGAACACCAATCCTTCCATACTCATCACAGACAAAGTAGTCACTGAGGGTCAAATATGTCCCAGGCTTACTGTTCCCTGGAGAGAAGAAGAAAACCTGGCTGTACAGGATGTTGGGACTCAAACATTTGTCACTTTATGTGTTAATAGAATCTGAGTGGAAGAGAGTGAAAAGCAAATGCTTTTTTCAAGATTCTTTGTGTAAAATTCGTTGTCATTGAACTCACTACGGCAGCGCACAGTGGCCTGTGGGGTACTGGTGTTTTATCACCTGGTACCAGGAAGCAAGCCTTGTTTACAGACAAGATCGTTTCCTACACGTTTTCTGTCATGTTTCACCTTGGTAATCTGCATCTCTTGTGTGTGAAGAGAAACAATTTATTTTCAACACTTGAGGGATATAGAACATCTGACTGCTGTCATAACCTATTGTTTTTAACATAAACATTATAGCTGCATTTGCCTTGAAATATTTGCCCATTATTGCGTAAATCTGAGCCGTGTACAGGAGTGTCACCTTGTGGTCTCTGGCATCAAAATTGAGACCTATCGCTTACCAAAGTGCAATTGGCTCCCTTCACATGCGTTTACTTCAACAAAATTAGAGGTAATGCTTTCCTTTTCATAATTGAGTTAAACAGTGCAGTAACTGAAGAGAAACTTGAGAGAGAATGCATTGCTTTTAACTTTAGCTTCCAGAACCCCTCAAATGTAGCTAAGGGCCTACTGTATTTTCCTTTATCAAAAGATGGTTGATTGCCTAATGGTGGAAGCACTGTTAAATAGCTTATTTCACATTACTGGAGAAAATGTGCTTTACATCAATTGCACAATGTAATTCTTTCTATTATTTTGGGGAAATTGTTTTGCCCTGCACAGAAACATGCCTATAAGAGAAAGAGTGTGTGTGTGAGACTTGATAATCTTTTGTGATGTACAGGACACCTAAAGTGTATTATTTAAGGGATTATACAATTTCACATGGAGAGCTGGAGCCCTTTGCCATTTGCTCCGATCACTCATTTACAAAGTTCTCCAGCTCAGAATTCATTTCATCTGCTTTAAAACCCAAATTAATATTTGCAGTTAGGTGAATTCCTGGCTCTGTTTTGCATCCCTGCTCTATTTTTTCTTTTTCCCTCCGTCCCCTTTCTTTTTTTCTTTTTCTTTTTCTTTTTTCTTTTCTTTTCTTTTTTTTTTTTTTTTTGAGAGGCAGAGTTAGACAATGAGAGAGAGAAAGGTCTTCCCTCTGTTGGTTCACCCCCCAAATGGCCGCTGCGGCCGGCGCGCTGCACTGATCTGAAGCCAGGAGCTGGGTGCTTCCTCCTTGTCTCCCATACGGGTGCAGGACCCAAGCACTTGGGCCATCCTCCACTGCCTTCCTGGGCCACAGCAAAGAGCTGGACTGGAAGAGGAGCAACCAGGACAGAATCCGACACCACAACTGGGACTAGAACCCCGGGGTGCCGGCGCCACAGCAGAGGATTAGCCTAGTGAGCCGCAGCGCTGGCCTCTGTCCCCTTTCTAATTCTGTATTTTGTACACCCCTACAAGACTCATTAAATAACACTTGGAATAGCACAGGGCGGGGTGTCGAAGAAGTCATTGTCCCATCTCATGACTGGAAATGACGTCTTTCGCGTTGACAAAGCTTTTCATTCATCCTCGAGCTTAGAATAAGCACTTACTTATCCTAACATCTTTGACCATTTTTAATGGGTACTGCTCTTTGTTAATAATCTCTAGTTCAATGTTACAGAAGTCAGAGGAACGCACATGGCTTCTCGTGACTTCTCTGAGTCGGTAGTTCTACTACTTCTCCTCAAAGGACACGTCTTCTCCTTCCCCCTTGACCACTATGTATAGCTACTTTCTTCGTGTGCCGTCATTCCGTGACCTCTCAGAATGTAGCTCGCAGGCCCTCTCTGGGACTTCATCTTTTGACTCTGGTAGCCTTTTAATTTACTGCACGCTTGCTGTTTTTGAAATTTCTTTTTTTTTTTTTTTCCTGTGGCTTTGGCCTCAGCAGCCCTCTTTGTGTTCCTTTTCATTTTTATACTAATAATTACAACACTTCACAATTAATTGCCATTTGTAAGTGTAATTGATGCGTTCCTCCCTCTCCACACCACTAATGAAGATGTTAAAGAAAGTCTTAGCATGAGACCAACCCCAACAGAATTCCCTTGGACCTTGGCTAAGTTACTGGTTGCCATAGCTCTATTTATTTTCCCTGCTTCTGGTAAAGACACCTTAATTCATTTTCTAGGATTTCGCAGTAATGGAGCTCTTTATGAAGTGTCTGCCCATACACGCAGTGACTACCGAATTCTTCGTGATTTTTCTGAACACTTAAACTCCAGATTTGCTTATGTACCCTGGAATCTTAGAAGCGTTGTTTGCGCTCCAGGAAATGAAAACAAAACGCTTCTGAGAATTCGGTGTGTGAAACAGCATCACTGTGAGATAAATTCAACTGACTTTTCCCTGTTCTGCAATCCTGGCACAAGGGAGTGCATCAAAGGTGTTTAACACAAATAAACTATGTAGCTATCTTAGAAGAGAGTGTGCTTCCATTTCAGCCCAACAATATTGGGTCCACTTCCTCTATGATCAGAATATCACAAAGGGAGTGGAGAATAATTTATATCAGAGGTTCTGTGACGGAATGAAATGGAGCTCCTTTGAAGTATGATCTCTGAAAGCACAGCATGAAGCTCAAATAAAGTGAAGGACATTCGCTATTACAAGTAATGTCCTTAATAATCTTGTTAGTCTAGTCTCCTTCTGTACGAGACAAATGGAACATTATTGGCTTATGGGCTGTAGTAAATAATTTAGTTTCCAATATTCAGGCTGCTTTGACAGTAAATTAAAATGACATGAAAGGGGCTTGTTGAATAAAGAAAGTATCCAATCAAATTTAATTGGCATGACTAAGGCAGTAGAAATATGTTTTATAATTAAACCATGTTGTCTTGGAGCTTTATAAGCATGTATGAATCAAAATGTCAAAAATTATTCTTTGATACTGTGCATTTAAAACTTTGCATGGTGAATAGTTTCCTTAAACAAGCTTGTAGACATGCATATTGATGTAACGTGAAAATAGTTTCATGTTTTAAATAATAAGTGATAAACTAACTTCTCCATTTGTAAACCCTTGCAAGTAGCAATTCTGATAACAGGCCACTTAAAAAGTCTCCTTTATGGGATTTTGTTTTCAAATTGATACTCTAATAACTCTGGGCAAGCTGTGATTTCTTTGTGGTCAGCTTACACTATTTCAATGCTCAGCCTGTTGGTGATGACAATAAGTTTCAAACTCACTGAGCAGAACAAAGAATAGAAAAAGAGTAGTTTTGAGAATCAAAAGAGAAAAATACAAGGTGTATTTTGGTGTGTCATTCCCTTCTCAAATTCCAGATGAATTAGATTTTCTACATTTGACAGCTGAAGTGTCAGGTGCTGCTTCTATAAAAGACAGGAAGCCGTGGGAATTTCAGATCCTTGTATGACCGCCTGTCCTGTTTTTTCTTTCCCTGAAAGCAGTGCCTAAGGAAGTGCCTGATTGTAATAAAATTTCTAAAGATGGTTCTTTCCACAACTTAGCCAGGAAGTATATGGTAGGGTCTTCAGAAATAGCTAAAACAAACAGAAATGAGCTTCGGGAATCATTTTTCATGCATAGCCCTTTCAAACGTCCTCGTCAAAGTAAGGTAAAGATTAGAGAAGGTAAGAGCGAGGAGAGGAGAAAGGTTCAGATGCATAAACATTGTTCAGACTGAAGTTCACACGTGACTTTTTCTTAGGCACTGGATAATTACAGTGACCACGTTCTAATCTCTTGGTAACTTTTCAGTTCGGGGAAGTATTTTGTGATTCATCACTCTGTTCTCTTGATGAGGATCAAACGTGGGTAGCTGCTTCACAGATGATACGGTGTATGTTGATATTGTCCCAGGATAACACATTAGGGGCATATTGTCCTAGATTAAACCATGGAATGTTGTTCTTCCTGCAGCACTGTAGCATGAGATGATGTGGAAATGTACAAATTATTGCCTTTGAGTGAAAAAAAATTGATTAAAATGACTATTCCTTAAAATATACCCTCCACAGTCTAAAATTTTCTCCTCTTGAAGGTTTTTAAACTTTTGACACAGTTTGATTAAAGTTGGGGAGGAATAACAAATTAAAAGGACTTTAAAAAAATCCTTATTTTACTTAACATTGATCCAGTATCTTCCATATGCATGCAAGGTATAAAGATTGCACTTACCTCTCCACTTCCTCCCGTCCTTCCTATAGAGTTAGCAAAATCCATTACTATCATACTGGTTTTTGTACTACTGGGACCTCGGAGGATATAAGTAAGTGAATGACTTTATAATGGGAACAGAAAAGCCTCATTAGAGGGAAGGGTTCTGGAGAGAATACTACTAACTGGAATATCTTTCTCTGTAACTGTAATTACTATATTTGCGAATGCTGTTCTTTGTTGCTGATCCTAAGTAATGTTTATCAAGACTTTTTTTTTTTTTTTGAGTCCCGTCTCTAGTGACTTCAGCATGCTTCAGTCATCTGGAGGGTTTGGTAAAACATTTCTAGAATCTTCGTCCTTATTCTTTGATTTTATAGGTGTAAGATATGCCAGAATGCAGATTTAAATTTTTCTAAATGCATTTTCACTTTATTTGAAAGGCATAGAAACAGAGAGGTATAAGGGCGGGGAAGGGAGGGAGGGAGGGGGAGAGAGAAAGAGAGAAGGAGAGAGAGAGAGAGATTCACTCCCTGAATTTATTCCCTAAATATTTTCTGCTTTCAAAAAATATTACTCGTTTATTTGAAAGGCAGAGAGACAGAGAAAAGACAGGGACACAGATCTTCTATTCATTGGTTCATTTCCCAAAAGCCTGCAACAGCTAAGAATGGCCCAAACCTGAGTCAGGGGCTTAGCACGGAATCTAGGTCTCCCACATGGGTGCCTGCACCTCACAGGGTGTACATTAACAGGAAACTGGAATCAGAGTGCAGCAGCATTCAAACCCAGGCACTTAGTAGGGAATTCAGGCATCCCAAGCAGAGTCTTAGCCACTGTGCCAAACTCCCACCTAGTAACTTTCAGTTTTATTAATACCTATATTTATTACAAAATTATACATTAAAACAGCATATAATCATATTAAGATTTTCACCATTTTCGCCAGGTGCCCGTTGTTAAAATTTGCATTTGACTTCCCAGGTACATGGAAACCTTTATCTTCTCCTACTTCTGTGCATATATATATGTGTGTGTGTGTGTGTATACATATATATATATAAGTTTTCGATACATGGATTGGAAATTTTGTAAATATTCACTATTTTTAAGCAGCTAAATCTCATGTTTTTCTTTATCCATCTCTGGAGTTGATCCAACTCAAAAACGCATTTGGGCATTCGGGATTATGATGCTTCTAGAAGTTAAAGTCTTGAGATGAGAGTGGCAGGTAAATATTCATGGCACCTAACCATTGGACCTTCTCTTTTATGGGTACAATGCATAAACAAAGCAGCCTTCGATACATCTACAGTTTTTAAAATAGCTTTCACTTTTTAAAATTTTTTCTCCCAAGAAGGACAGGAAACAGAGCAAGAGAAATCACAGCTCAGGGGGCATCGCCACCCTGGGGGACAGTCAATTTTAAAATACACCTTAGCATCAGTTCACTACTGCTTCTATTCTACATCAGCCAATCCTTTAATACTCTGCACTTGCCCAGCCTGGCATGCTGGAAGCTAAAGGCCTGTCTCGTTGATGCATGCATAAAGTGTACCCTGTATTCGTATTTTGATATTGTTGTTTATTCTGAATTTGGCTTTGCACTTGTTTTGGGGATAAGTGGATTTCTTCTAAGCTAAAAGTTTCCAAATTTTAATTCTTTTTTGGTCTGAAGACTTTCTAAAAAGAAAAAGAAGTTTATTTACTTCTTTGAAAGGCAGAGAGAGAGAGAGAGATAGAGAGAGAAAGGGAGAGAGAGAGGAGAGAGAGAAAGAGGCAGCTACAGAATCTTGGATCAGCTGGTTCACTCCACAAATGGACACAACAGCCAGGCCGGTTAGGCAGCAGCCAGCAGTCTGAAACTCCACCCAGGTCTCCCACATGGTAACAAGGTCCAAGATACTTGGACCACCTTCTGTTGCTTTCTG
Source organism: Lepus europaeus (assembly GCF_033115175.1). NCBI lineage: Eukaryota > Metazoa > Chordata > Mammalia > Lagomorpha > Leporidae > Lepus > Lepus europaeus. The sequence goes on along the minus strand of NC_084837.1, from coordinate 41,670,081 downwards.
AGGCACATAAGCATGGAGCTGGATAGGTAGTGAGCAACTGGGAGCTGAACTGATCCTCTGATTTGGGATGCTGGTGTCGCAAGTGGTGTGATAACCAGCTGCACCAGTGTTGAACTTGGTCTGAAGACATTTTACCTTGACATACAAACAAATACAAAGAAGATTGTTTGACAAGAGTCAAACAAGACAAGAGTCTTGTTTCCTACCCTTGGTAGCTTTTCTAATACGGCTGCAAGAACCACACTTCAAACTCAGAGAAGTGGTTTTCAGAACCCTTACCTAACATCTAGAGTCCTCATCTAGCTCTCATTCCTGTTGATTTTTTTGTCCCTACTTCCCCTCACCAGATGGATTTATTTTTGTGTGTATGTGTGACCAACATGTTAGATTCACTTGAAGTATGCTCCCAAAAGGTAGGTTATTCAAAAATGACTGATACCATTGGGACACATGTTAGGAGAGTGGTGAAGGTGACACTTGGGATGCCCGTATCCTGTTTTGGTGTGGCTGGTTTGAGTCCTGGCTCTTCCACTTTTGATCAAGCTCGCTGCTAATGTGCAGCCTGGGAAGAAACAGATGACGACCCAAGTACTTGGTTCCCTGCCACCTGTGAGGGAGACTTGGGTTGAGTTCCTGCCTCCTGGCTTTGGTCTGACTGTGGCCCAGCCTCAGGCATTTGGGGAGTGAACCAGTCAGTAGAAGACCAATCTCTCTCCCTGCCTCCCTCACTCCTTCCCTTCCTCTTCCTCCCCCCACTCCCTCTCTCCCCCTTCCCTTCAAATAAAATGAAAATAAATACACAAAATTTATTTAAAAAACTGTTAATAGCCTTTTGGCCAGAACCACCATCTTCCAGTAATTCACCAAGATGACAAACACAAAGGCAAAGAGGAGAGGCACCTGATATGTGTTCTCCAGTTTTTTCAGAATACATGGTGTTGTGCCTTTGGTCACATCCATCACATCTACAAGAAAGGTAACATTGTAGACATCACATCGGGAAGCGGGTACTGTCCAAACAGGAAGGCCCGTAAGTGTGCACCAGTGCAAAACAGGAGAAATCTACAGTGTTAGCCAGCATGCTGTTGGCATTGTTGTAAACAAACAAGTCAAGGGCAAGGTTCTGGCCAAGAGAATTACTGTGTGTACTGAGCATATGAAGTGCTCTTAGAGCTATGACAGATTCCTGAAACGTGTGAAAGAAAATGAGCAGAAACGAAGGAAGCCAAAGAGGAAGGTACCTGGGTTCAGCTAAGAAGTCAGCCTGCTCCACCCAGAGAAGCCCACTTTGTCAGGACCAGTGGAAAAGAGCCTGAGCTGCTGGCACCCATTCCCTGTGAATCCATGGTGGAATGAGTGCTTAAAAAAAAACCTGTTAATGTTGAACTGATGAAATACCAGGAGTAAGCTATCAGATCAGAAAAGAATATGAAATGAATGTGCTTTTTCCCCTCGCATTCTCAGAATACTACTGTACTAAGTACATTAGTCAGCAGAATTTCCAAACCAAATTTGACTTCTGTAGCGTGAAACAGGCTATTTGAGAACCCCATTACAGTGTCCTGTAAGCCCTGTCTGTCAAACATCCTGTTAGTGAGAAAGCCTTAAACTGTCTTGTGCTCTGATGAGCTTAAAAAAAAACAAAACAAACAATAGTTGGCTGAATCATATCTATGTGTTCTGGATGAAGTGCAGTATCCATATATTTATATATAGAAATATATACATATTTATATGGCTTATATATAAATTTATAAGCATACATAAATATATATTTATATAAATATATAAAACATATATAAGTTTATATATATAAATATATAGTTTATAAATATATAAGCTATATATTTGTTTTTTGGTTAGTAAGTTGTTTTGTTCTCCAGCTGGTGCACCAATGTCCTTTTTTTTTCCTTGTGGATATTCTTTTTTTTTTCAACTTTTATTTAATAAATATAAATTTCCAAAGAACAACTTTTGGATTATAGCAGCTTTTTTCCCCATAACCTCCCTCCCACCGGCAACCATCCCATCTCCCACTCCCTATTTTATAAAGTCAAATGAATCCTTATTTTTTAGACTGTTTTTTTTCTTCATGTTGACAGCTCGATAGTTGATAGGGATAACGTGCACTTGGAAGCCACCTGTCTTGAGGTCACCAGCCAGCCAGTTCCTTCTACTCTCGGGGGCCGGGGTTTCGTGTCCTGTGTAGCAGAGACTGTTAATGTCTACCTCACGGGACAGAGGGGCAGCCACCCTGCGGTAGTCTGAGGGAGCGGCAGTCCACGGCCTGCCTCCAGGGAGGAGTTCACTACTGGCTTGTTTCTTTTCTACCTTCAGAGCTTTGATTCTAATTACAGGAGGATTTCATTTAATCTTGGTCTGCTAAACTTCTAGTCTTTGAAAGGGAACGTGTTGCTCCTGGAATAATAGAGTCATTAACCTAAGATTTGCTAATGAAATAGTGTGCGAAGGCAGAGCTTCCTGGAGCTATATTTGGGCACATTTCTTCATATTCTAAAAGAGAAATGTTGGGTAAATATTTTACTACTCATTCTTCATCTTCCCTATTATTACCTGTGTTAATTTGATATGATCATTCATTTTTCAATTTCATTGTCCTCTTTTGCTTTTTGACTACTTCCCCGAGTAGAGAGGAGATTCCGATTTGAGCGCTGGGATGGGGCTGGCGTGGGGGAAGGACTGGCTAAGCCTTTCTGTCCATGAAATAGTTGGTTCTGAGTGGAAGGTGTCGCTCCTTGTTGTGCGTCCCTTTTCTCTGGTTGAGATCATTAGAAATATCCAGAAGCATCTTTTCCGTTTACTCGAAATGAGGAGAAGCCTATGGGCTGGTTGATTTTGCAGAAAGAGGTGTTGATTTCCTTAAAGAAAAGCTGACAGTGGAAACGCATTCTGATCCTAGCAGCACGTAGTCTCCCCACAGCAGGACATTGTGCTCCAGCGTGGGCTCTCCCTGCAAACCCATGCTGCTTTCTGGAAGATTCATGGCAAGCTGGTAAAACGGATACATTTTATTGTATCACGTGTCACAATCTCCCAATAAATACTGGTATTCAGGTAGGAAATGAAGCGGTTTAGTTGCACACGTACCTCGTTAATGAGAGGGAAGGCAGCTCATTTGCCTCGTCTGTCTTCAGAAAATGGTACAGTTATTTTTCATTACAACTTTTTGCTAACAGCACTTTGTGATTTTGTAGAAAGCGTCCTCAGTAGTGCAGTACAGCTCACTCAGTGAGAATGTCAGAAAACGTACGTGCACCCTCGTTTCTGCTCTTCAGTTCAGAGACAAGTACCCCAGATCCAGAAGAGCAGCATTGACAGAATCCGGAAGTGTTGAAAGAGTGAATTCTGGTTCCGTAGTAAGATTTAGTTAATGAGACAACTTCTGCCATAGCTAAATGGTGATGAAGTCTAAATTCGCTTCCTTCAAGGCAAGATGCATGCACCACAACGTGTGAAAAATGACTGCGAGTGATAGGTTTGTACTGAGCAAAATTCACAGTGATGCACCTGCTTACCTTTCCATAGTGACAGTTATTAGAACTTATGAGAAACCTAACAGGTAATCTCTTGTTAACGGCAACATAACTTTGCATCAGCTGCAGGATCGTTGTGTGTTGCTGGTAAGGTTTGTAGTCAGTCTTCTTTAGCCTGGGCACTGCCACGGTGGTTTGTCATAAAACCAGTTTAAAATTCTAACTCGGACGTTTTGCTGTCTCAATTTCTTTTTGTGATTCATACTTTGAGTTGTCCTAATCTTTAGTGGAGGGATTTAAAATTGATTAAGAGATGTATATTTTCATTCCAGTGTTCATTTGAAATCTACAAGTTTCTAGCCTCTTTCCAATTCCCTGTTCAGTATTTGGCGTGGTTGAAATATGAGTGTAAAAATAGTAGATTTTTTAAGGCTTTTGTACAGGCTCAGGAGAGTCCTTCCTGCTATCTCTAGCTAGAAAGGTAATGAACTGTAAAATATGTTGAAATGATTGGGGATTAAAAATCTCTGGTGTGTAGTGACAGTGCAATTATATTCCACAGTAAAGGTTTCTTGTATTAAGAGTAATAAATAAAACTTATTTTTCCCCACTGTGATTGGTTGTCACCACCATAATGATAGCTTTGACCTTCTTCCTCTTCAGATGTCGTTAGCCTGTGACCAAGTAGTCAGGGTATAGCAAAATGCTATGAAAACCTAAATACAAAGTCACATTTCAGGAAAAACAATTCTCACAAAACCACAGCAGTGAAAGTCCAGGGGTATGGTGGTTGTCTTCTGGAATTCTGCAAATGTGCTATTTTTCAGTGCAGTATCTGTGCTTTTTTGATGGTATTCTTTAATTTCTATTATTGTGGGTTGGGTTAGCTGTGGAATTGGGCTTACAGTATTGCCTACCTCTGGACATACACTGTGGAAGCAAACTGGCCCCTACTTGTATCCAGTCCCAAGAAGTCAGGTGGCAGGCTCAAATGGCCGAGGTACAGGTGCATCTCAGGAAATAAGTTAAACAGAAGCTTAGATCTCCAGCTAGGGACTATTACATTTTTCAGAGATTAGAACTGTATTATTTTTTATTGAGCAAATGAGGCAGTGATTTCAGATGATGTAGACACTGCGTAGTCTTAATTTTTTAAGACTTATTTTTTTCCAAATGAAGTCCACAGTCAAAATGACTCCCAAGAGGGAACCTGACGAACAGAGTATTCCTCAGCAGGTGCTCATCGCCTTTACTCCATTTTAATTCCTTTTTTAAAACATCCTCATCTGAAATGTGAATGTCAGGGGATGCCCCTAGTGCAAGGCTCCTGAATAGCATTGGGCCATATTTATTCATTAGAATTACGTGCCATTTTGTCTCCCTTTCCTATTAAGCCCCATTTGTCTGTCTGGAAGGTCAAAGGAGCAGCTGTCTCTGGGGCTGACCTCTGTGCACCTCTATTGTTGGGCTCTTCCAAGGGTACTAACTCTTTCCTTCTTCCTGGGGACCTGCAGGATTGGCTTTGCAAAGCATTGACCCTTTCTCAGGTCAGAGAGCAAGAAGGACAACCGCTTACATGTTCCTGTAATCCCCGCCGCCGCTCCGTGCAGTTTGGGCATCAGTTGCCTGCTGGAAGATTTGATGCTGCCTGCTAATGATCTCACAGTTCACAAGTGAAATCAGCGAATAACGGCCACGGTTGTACGACTGCTTCAAAGTCCTTTCTGACTTACTGCTTTCTGAGTGCTCGCTACTGTGGGTAACTGGCATCAGACTCAATCCCTCCACTGACATGAGTCTGGAAACCCATTTACCTTGTATATAATAATTGTTACTGCCCCACTCCCCGCTTCTACTAACAGTGAGGTTTGGTAGAGACTTTGCCACCAAGGAATGGCCACTTACTCCAAATTTTTGTGACCCCAGTATAGTCAACAAACTTAGCCATTGCATTGGGGTAGGTAGATAATGAAAGAGTAAAGCATTGGAATGTGCCTAAATAAGATGCTGTTACAAGCCTTATGATAGATTTGTGTTTGACTTAACAGCTTTTGGAACCTAATAAAAAGAGCTTAATTGACAATTTCTTGAAATTGCTAAGAAAACCTAGTGATGTTGGTAGAGGATAATAAGGAGTTTCTCATCACTCTCTTCTAGATTGAGCCTATGCAGACAAAAAAAAAAAAAAAGCAAGAAGAAAAGAAAAGAAAAAAAAAGGATTTATCTCTGTGGTAACTCTAAGTAATTGATATACAGACAAGGTTTGGTTCCAATTTGCCAGCAATAAAGTTGTAATAGGGTTTTCTCTGCAATTTTAGCCTTAATGTGCTCATTCCAAAGAGCGGTATTTTTCCAAGCGAACAAATAACATCAGTAAAGCTTACGATCAGTAATAGCCCCACACTGATGCTCGCATTAAACTTGTTAAATCAATTCACTAGACACTTTCTAAAGTGGACTGTCTGTTTATTTTGACTTGCACCCTAGGTGCATGATCCATCAGTTACATTTGTTTGAATGATCTTTACATCCAAAATTGGTAATTATTCATGCTTGATTGTGGTTATGAATGGGCCTCTTCTTTATTCCCCTCCCCCACCTCCTGTTTTATTTTGTGGCTGCTCATCTTTTTCAGCCTTTGCTGTTTGAAGGATGTGGATATTTAGCAAGTGCTACTGCTTGAGTTGGCATAGTTTTGCTTCTCCCAAAAGTCATGTGCTACCTGTTTGCATACCCTGAAGGATGTCTTGCACAACAGTCTACCCTTATTTAGAATGTCTTGTTGTTCTTGAAATAGGCAAATAAAATGGCCAAACACAAGTATTCATATTTATTAAAAATGAATATAAATTCTAATTCTACCACCAAAAGTTGTATATATTCCATTGGCTGTGGAAGGTGTTAGCTGGAAATAGATAGCTGGTGTTCCAGAAAGTACTTTTTGGAGGGAGACAATCTACTAACCCTGCTCATTTGTCACCAGAGCAAGCCTAGCCTGCTGCTGCATGCTGCCTTTTGTCAGTAAACACAGAGAAATCTGAAGCCATCAATCTTGCTTATCAATACTACTCAGTACGATTCTTTGCCTAGCCATTTTCCTTTTTCTTTTCCTATACAGAACTTCATTTTTCTCAGAGTGTCCTTTCGGCTTGGCTGTGAATAAGTTGAGGGTCAACTGGGTGAAACAAAATTAATGCTATATATTTACAGAACTGTGTACTGCTTAGGGTTCCATGGATGAGCCTCTAATACAAAAGTCAAATGTTGCTAAAAGGATATTTTCCGACTAAACCATGTAGCCTCCAAATGTCTGCTTTGGGTGTGATTATAGCTTCTTTTTGCATTCTATGGCTGGTACCATCCACACCCTGGTGAATTCAAAGACTTTTGAGTCTGAAACCCATGCCAACATTTTATTTGTGGTCTGTCTGTGCCCTTAAATGTGGTTTTCACTTCCCAAGCTTATCTACATTTCCTATTTTTCCTCTACTGGAAATAGCTAGAGCTTAATTTTAAATCATGTATGTTACATAACAAAGGTATCATCTTAGAACAAATGTGAAACAAATCTTTAGTATAATCAAACACCTAAGAAAATACATTAAATTACAAGAACAGTGTGCTCTTGTTCCAATGTAATATTATTTCGCTTCTCGGCCTTTTGGCTAAGATCAAGTGTCCAATGTAATATTATTGTAATAATGTTTTCTTTGGGTACATGGAGCAATGCATCCATGATATAGCCTAGTACCAACAGAAAGCTTATCTTGTGTTCTCAATGTAAATTCAAAATTTTTCTCTGTTTTCCCTTTTATTTTGGAAGGTACCTGGCCCAGACCTTGGGATTGAAGTACATAGTAATTCATTCTGACTATTTGTTTTAGATTCATAATTGAAGGGATAAACCTACTGCTTAATGGATCCTTTTGCCTTTCCATTTTTGGTGTGTATTTATAATAACCCTGTTAGAGTAGTATCTAGTTCTGTCGTGTTTAAGCCAATGATAAGGTAGTATGATTTGTCTAGGGGCTTGAGCAGTTTGCACATCCCTGAGAAGACATGTAGACATTCAAAGTATGGATATAGCCTGCAGGACTGCAATTTTGAAAGACTTGATTTTATCTCCTGTTAGTCTTTAAGTTATGATTTGGATATAGTTTTGATTCTTGATAGTAGACGCATATTTTAGAAAAGTAATGGAAAGTGGAATTGAAAGATAAATTTCTTTTGGTACACAAAATATTTTTGAAGATTTATTTTTTTGAAAGTCAGAGTTACATAGAGGAGAGGCAGAGAGAGAGAGAGAGAGAGAGGGAGAGAGAGAGAGAGAGGTCTTCCATCCACTGGTTCTTTCCCAAATGGCTGCAACAGCTGGAGCTGTGCTGATCCGAAGCCAGGAGCCAGGAGCTCCCTCTGGGTCTCCCATGTGGGTGCAGGGGCCCAAGGACTTGGGCCATCTTCTACTGCTTTCTCAGGCCATAGCAGAGAGCTGGATCAGAAGTAGAGCAGCCGGGACTAGTACCGGCACCCATAAGGGATGCCAGCACTGCAGGCGATGGCTTAACCCCTATGCCATAGCACCAGCCCCACAAAATACTTTTAAACTCAGGTATCTTTTTTATCATACACAATTTCCATGAACTTTTAAAAAAGGTTTGTTTGTTTATTTAAAAGGCGGAGAGACAGTGCAAGAGAGTGCTTCTATCCTCTGGTTCACTCTTCAGATGGGTGCAGCAACCAGCCTGGGCTAGGCTAAAGCCTAGAACATGAAACTCCTTCCAGGTCTCCCGCGTGGTTGGCAGGAAACTGAATCAGAAAAGGAGCAACCAGGACTCAAACTGGCAGTCTGATATGGGATGCTGGCTGGTATTGTGAGTGTTGGTTTAACTTCCACTCTGCCACAATGCTGGCCCCTCCATGAACTTTCTGAGGTATACCCTCATGTGATATTCAAATTAGGTAGATTGGAGAAGTCTGAGCTCCAGGGTGGAAGTCTTCTCTTGACTTGAGTGGTCTGTATGTACTGTGTACTTGTATGGATGCATGTGTGTATTTGAGAAGGTGGCTGATACATTGAGTGACCATTCTGTGGCAGACAGTGTGTCTCATGTAATAGAATATGCAAAATATTCCCACGATATTGTGGTCCTTTGCTCTTTTTATCTCTTTTTAGAGACGAAGAAACTGAGAAACAGCAATTAAACAACTTTTCTTTATACATACATGGTAACTGGAGGAACCAGGTCCAAACCCTGATCTACAGTATTTGATTTGTATTCAGCACAAATAAGTTTTTCAGGGTGGACTGCCCTTCCGTTATGAGAAGCAACTCCTCATAGCTGATTTCCCAGTGGCAATCAAGCTTCTGGGTACCATTTTGATTAGTGGTTCCCCTACATGAAATTCTGTCCCATTCGGTGCCCTTTCCCTCTTCCCTCTGATATGTTCACCCCTGGCTTTTTATCATCATCTTCTCTCTGGCCTTCTGTTTCCATGACAGATTTCTTATGGTTGTCTCATATGAGTCTTGGGTCCTACACAAACCCATCAGGATGAACATTTCCCAGGTTTGTGTTATTCTTGCAATCTCAGACTCTTTGATCTCATTCTCATCATGGTTTTACCCACTACCTATTGGCACCTGATGATTCTGCATCTCCCAACCCTAGATTTCTTTTGGGCAGTCCATGTCCACATGTTTAGTTAGCTATTCTGAATTTGCCTTGATTTGCTATAGGGCCCTTACATTCAAAAGTTGAGCACTGAATTCACCATCATCTAAAACCGAGTTTGCCTCTCATGTTTCCTTTCAATGAAAGAAATTGCCATGCACCCGAGTACCCATGTATAAATTGGAAAGCTAACCTTGAGTCTTACCTTTGCATTCAGAATGGTTAGATCTGCCCATCTCCCCTCACTGTCCTTTTTGTCTATTTCGAATCTCCCATTATTTTCTCATCTGGATGATGCCGAAACCTAACTGGAGTCTTGGACAGAAGTCTGTCCTTTCCTATTCCCTCTTTCCATTCTAATTTTCCATGTAGCTGCTTCCCTGGTCCTCTTGCTCTTCTTAAAAGAAAACATCATGTCACTGTGTTACATCAAAGTATTCCCTGGAATTTTTTCTTTGCTTTCCAAAAACATCAGAAAGTTATGCCTAAACTCTCTCTACTTTTCTAGATCCTTCTATTAACCTTCAAACATCCCTTACCCTCCACCTTCACATTTTCTTCGAGTGGCAGCATCATGATCCCCGCTACCTCCTTCTCTCTGTTGACCACGATGACTCATTTCCTGGTCGGCTCAGATATCCAGGTGAGATTCCTTCAGTTCCCTCTCCTGAGAGTTGGATTTGGGACCCTTCCTTTGTACTTCCTCCCTCAGTCTGTGTACAGTTTTTAATGGATTATTTAGTTGTCACCATCTTCAAACCTTTTTACCTCCTTATCCTCAAAGTCTCCAAAAATGCCTGGCATAATGCTCATTAAGCTAGTCCTATGTTGAATAATGGCCTAATGCTTTAGAAGAATCACTCTTTGGGACAACTAGTATAAAAGCCATTTATAGAGTTTTATAATCCAGTAGCTTTGGAAAATAGAGGCAGCGAAGCAAACAATGGGTGGATGAGAAGTAGCGAGTAGGTAAGCTTCATGATCAGTGCCATTTTTCATTGGCCAGCATTCTGGAGTAATCATCAACTACAAAATAAATCAGAAGCTGATTATGGTTCCTAAATGTTAAAAGTATGAGGGAAACTCTTGGTCTAGTGTCTAAGTCACTCTGAAAACTTGTGGAAATAGAGATTCATGGACTATATCAGGAGTTGCTATAAACTTTCGGGGAAACTTGGAGGAATTTGTTCAGGAAACTGGTTGCAGACAAGTTTTTTGTTTTGTTTTGTTTTGTTTTGTTTCTGGAAAACTATCAAGGATATGTTGGCCAGGAAAATTTGAACAGAGAACAGAACAAATGCTTGTATGAATAGAAAATATCCTTTTGGCTTTGTTCTTGTTCATTAATAAATATGTTCCTTTCTAACCCTAGCAAGCTATGGTTAATATGAAAACTTTGAAAATAACCCTGTTTTGTAATTTCCCAATGCATGTCTTTATTTGCAAGCAATTTGGGCTAGTTTATGGACAGAATTTTTAAATAAATTAGTGGTCAGCAGATGATTCTGCCAGTGTTATTCAGAGATGATGCTTCTAAGCATAGTGAAACTTTGGACACAAATCAACTTCCATAAAACTATTCATTCTCATTTAATCTGCAGCTCCTTTTGTTAAAAAAAAAAGCTGCATTTTAGTGCTAATCATAATAATCACAATATGAAGCGGATCAACCCAACTAGAGTATTATAAATAACAGACTACTTGATCTGCAGGGACCTTGTGAAATCACTTGAAGTGGGTTCCCCCCCACAAAGGGTCAGTTACCAAATGGGCCATTAGTTTGTTTCCTTTGCACGAGTATAGGATTTGTCCCTGCACGCACTTGGGCTGCTTTCTCATCCCATTTGGGATGGGCTGACTTAGCCTGGTCTCACCCTGTTACTGATCAAGAGCTTCAAATGCCAAGTTTCTGAACATGATTTAGCCTTGGTCTTGGGAGGTCAGTTTCCCAGTTAGGGTCTTTCTCACATCCTTTCCATGTCTCTCCCTAGATGCTAGCAGTTAATTGAAATTCATTGAGTTTGTACAGTTGATGGATTGACACACAAGGAGAGGGTTTTGTATCTGTGACTGACAAAGTTTTTGGCCAACAAAATGGGTTATTGTTATTAGCAAAAAAAATTGATACTTTCAAAGAGATTTGTTCTTCAGACTGTAAGTATAGCTAGAAATCCTTTGTTTAGGTCAGACTGTATTATGGAAAGGAATAGATTTTGAAATTTTAAGTTATTCATCAGAACATTTCTCGTTTCTTTAAAATATGAAGCAATAGATTGCTATGGGATTTCCTTGTAGGTTTCTTTTCTTTTTTCTTTTTTTTTTTTTTTTTTTTTGTTAAAGATTTATTTATTTGTTTGAAAGGCAGAGTTACAGAGAGGCAGAGGTAGAAAGATAGAGAGAGGTCTTTGCTCCACTGGTTCACTCCCCAAATGGCCTCAGCTGTGCTGATGCCAAGCTGGGGGCCAGAAACTTCTTCTGGGTCTCTGTGTGGGTACAGAGGCCCAAGGACTTGGGCCATCTTCTACTGTTTTCCCAGGTCATAGCAGAGATCTGGATCGGAAGTAGAGCAGGTGGGACTCGAACCAGCACCCATATGGGATGCCGGCACTGCAGGCAGTGGCTTCTCCAGCAACACCACAGCACTGGCCCCTTGTAGGTTTGTTTTCTAAGGACCATTTAACATTTCTCTAAATATTCAAGATTTAGGTAAAGCCTGTCCACTCCAATTATAGTTTCAGGTAAGAGAACGAATTTTAGAATCCTTATTTCTAATAGATAATGTCACATAATACGTTTTAATATATTTAAATCTTTTTTTAAAGATTTATTTTATTTATTTGAAAGAGTTACAGAGAGAGGTAGAGACAGAGAGAAAAGTATTCTGTCTGCTGGTTCAATCCCCAAATAGCCACAATGGCCGGAGATGTGCCAATCCGAAGCCAGGAGCCAGGAGCTTCCTCTGGGTCTCCCATGTGGGTGCAGGGGCCCGAGGACTTGGGCCATCTTCTGCTTTCCCAGGCCGTAGCAAGAGCTGGATCAGAAGAGAAGCAGCCGTGATTAGAACCGGTGCCCATATGGGATGCCAGCAATTCAGGCTAGGGCCTTAACCTGCTGCGTCGCAGTTCCAGCCATATTTAAATCAACCGAACTTTGTCTGTTTTGACCATAGAATTGATTTAATAAACAATGTGTTTATTCATAGAAAAAGTTTGTCTCTGACTTTTAGGGTTGGAGGTATAAGTAAATAATGTTACTCATTTGGATTGGATTGTGATTATTTTGATTGACTTTGTTTTCATAAATTTTGAATAGGAACAAGCCCCAACTGAAATCTAGGAAATGGTAAATTACTAGTAATTCCACTAATTAAAACTTAAGATCTAACCTAAGTATTATTAATTTCAGTTTGCTCTGAATTTTTTGAGGAATTGGGATATAGTCCAGGGAGACCCTATAAAAAGAGCCTAAAGGGATTCATTTTGTGTTTGCTTCACACTGTCCATTATAATATTAACACATGCACATACATGCACACACAGACCCTGGTGGGAAGTGGTAATGGTTCAAGCATTTGGTTTCCTTCCACCCACCTAGAAGACCTGGATTGAATTCCCAGCTCCCAGCTTTGGCCCCAGCTTTGCCAGCTGGGGAGTGAACCAGTGAATGGGGACTCTTTGTCATTCTCTTTTCATCTCAAATAAACTTTAAAATAATAACAAAAAGTATTCCATGGGAGCCAATCAATTTTGAAAAAAAATTAAATGGTGTACAAAATATTGAAGTTCTTCAAAACATCTCATCACTACTGAATGTGACTTGGGTAGTTTAAGACAGTTAAAGAAGATACTCACATTTGCAAACTCCCAAGATTAAAAGTATTAGTTCATCATTTAATGTTTTGTTTTCTTTTAGATGACAATAAAGAAATGCCTCTTTCCAGGGTAGGTTTTATGCCAGTAATTATAAGGGAATCATTTTGGATTATTCTTTATTTTATTTCATTTTTAGGGGTATAGTGGAGAGTTTATACCTTGAGAGATTTACCCACATTTTATAGGACTTGCTGAGTTCAGCAGAAATATGGGACATATTTTGACTAGCACTGCTGAAAAGTAGCAAAGCAAAGACAATTTATTGAGAAGGATCAGCTCAGCATTCTGTTGTTTTTGTTGTCAGTGTACTTTGGGAAGTTAGAACATTAAGCCGTGAAGCTTATTAATAGTATACCAAATTCTTAAGGTAGAAATTTAAAGTAGACATAGTATTCTGTTTTAGGTTTAACTTTCTTGAAGAGTTCTTTGAACTTTCAATTTGGGTAAAGTTTATGGGGATAGGATTATGGGAAACTGAAAATGGTAAATTTCTCTGGTGAGTAATTAGAATTGTCCTATACGTTGATGAGAAAGTCTGCAGTTACTTGCTTTGATGCTGTGAGTATTCCCAGGAACTAATCTGATCAAACATGGGTATGTTGACCTCATCTCATATTGTGTCTGATCCTTCACGGATTGTCCTCACATCTTCTCCTCTCCCGTTATACATCTTCCAGCGGACTCTATTTGAGTGGAGGAGAGTTCCTGCCTTTCTCATGAACGTCTCTAACTCTAGCATTTAGGAAAGGATTGCTTCTGCTGTGAGACCTGGTTTCCTGCCCATTTGCTGGGAGTGCTACGTTTCTTCCCTCTGGCTCAGAGTTTTGAGTCTGAGGGTTCCTACTTCGTTCTCTTCTCGACAGAAGCTCTGATTTTCCCTCTTTCTCCCCCATTTTATTATTCCCTTTGTAGAAGACTACAGGGAAAGGTGCCATTGATCACCCATTCGTAATTTTCCAATTCTTAGAACACTTCTCAAACTACCACCAAATACTTGACTCATCCATGGAAAAGAAGTATGGTCCTTACTTATATGATTTTACTTAAAAATCCCTATGTGTTCCTCTTTATTCCTGCTTGCTATTGCCTAAATGCCTGAACTAGGCAAAAAAAGTATGAATTACAGTCATACTTAATATTTACAGTAGCTGTGGTAATCCACATTAAGGAATGTATAACAGGCAACACTTAGGAAATACATTTTTGTAGAGAAATATTATAAATTGTAAGTACTATGAATTCATAAAATATTTTATTTTTGTTCAGTTTACTTTTAAGGGGGAAGATTCCAATTGCAAAGTGGGAAGGGAGTTGCAGGTTAGATTGTGAAAGCTTGTCCATTGTCCTTAGACAGCCATGGTGCTTGTGACAGATGTTAAAAAATGCCAACTTCAGAATCAAACAAAAACCAGTTTAACCGGCACAATGCACTGATTTTAAAATATGTACCAATGCCATCTCACTAGTCAAAGTGATCGATTTCAGTTCACAATTGATCATACTGATAGGTCTAAGAGTAAAAGGGATCACATAAACAAGACTAGTGTCTGCTAATACTAACTGATAGAATCAAAAAGGGAGAGAAGGATCCAACATGGGAAGCAGGATACACAGCAGACTCATAGAATGGCAGATGTCCTAAATAGCACTCTGGCCTCAGAATCAGCCCTTAAGGCATTCGGATCCGGCTGAAGAGCCCATGAGAGTATTTTAGGCATGGAAAGCCAAGACACTCTGGCAAAAACAAACAAACAAAAAACAAACAAACAAAACAGGACCTAAATGAAAGATCTCTGGGAGTGAGATCCCAGTAGAGAGAATGGGCCATCAAAGAAGGAGGTACCTTTCTTTGAAGGGAGGAGTGAACCTCCACTTCAACTATGACCTTGTCTAAATAAGATCAAAGTCAGCAAACTCAAAAGGCTTCCATAGCCTTGGCAACTCATGACTAGAGCCTAGGGAGATTACTGACGCCATAAACAAGAGTGTCAATTTGTTAATTCAACACAGGAGTCACTGTGCACTTACTCCTCATCTAGGATCTCTGTCCTTAGTGTGTTGTTCAGTGTGAATTCATGCTATAACTAGTACTGAAACAGTATTTTACACTTTATGTTCTGTGTGGGTGCACACTGTTGAAATCTTAGTATATACTAAATTGATCTTCTGTATATAAAGATAATTGAAAATGAATCTTGATGTAAATGGAATGGGAGAGGGAGCAGGAGTTGGGAGGGTTGCGGATGGGAGGGAAGTTATTGGAGGGGAAAAAGCCATTGTAATCCATAAACTGTACTTTGGAAATTTATATTTACTAAATAAAAGTTAAAAAAAAACAAAAAAATAATAAGCAGTAACATCTTAACACTAAGAGGTAAATCTGACGGACTCAGTGGAATATGACAGCAAAAGAAGGGGAAACAGAGTAGTAAGGGGATTCTGCAAGCAGGAACATGGGGGTAGCTAACCCAGATGGCTCATGTGCTCTGAAAAACCAAAATCCTATTGCGTGCAGCATTTTGTTGGCCCTGGGAACCTCACAGCTTGGGCACCACTCACATATATAAATTCTTTCCACAGGCTATCGTCTGTTGTATGATTGGTTGGCATACACTTAAATGAATTAAAAACATCTTTGAAAAGAAACCTTCTCTACATGGCCAACTTCTGCTTTTTTGACATTAGCCAAAATTCATGTTTGACACTGTTATTCTATAATGGCCAATGGGGTTCAAGTTTTGCAGTAAAGTTATGATAAAATTAACCACACATTCCTATATTAGGCAGCAAGCCTCAAATTAGGCTTCTGTTTCTTTTCTGTTCTGTTCTTTTCTTTTCTCTCTTTCTCTCTCAGGCAGAGTTAGTGAGAGAGAGACACAGAGAGAAAGGTCTTCCTTCTGTTGGTTCACCCCCCAAATGGCTGCTATGGCCAGCACGCTGCGCCGATCCAAAGCAAAGCCAGGAGCCAGGTGCTTTCTCCTGGTCTCCCATGCAGGTGCAGAGCCCAAGCACTTGGGCCATCCTCCACTGCCGTCCTGGGCCACAGCAGAGAGCTGGACTGGAAGAGGAGCAACAGGGACAGAATCCGGTACCCCCAACAGGGACTAGAACTGGGAGTGCCGGTGCCGCAGGCAGAGGATTAGCCAAGTGAGCCGCGGCACCGGCCAGGCTTCTGTTTCTTACTAAGTTATATCTTCTCTTCAGTTTTACGCTACTATTTTTTCAATCACCTGGACTTGACATTTGAGAATTGTCATCAGTAGATATTTCCCTGTACCATCTCAACTTTAAATTGATTGTGTAACCACATTTTTGTGTCTCAGGTATATTCTTCCCCAATAATAGCTTTGTCTTGGTCCTCTGCATTTCCTACCTGTGTGACCCAAACATCATTCATCTCATCTCCTTAATCTCTCCCTCCCACCCTTCCTTCAGTCTCTCTTCACACATATTTTAGACTGATAACTAGTAATCATAATAGAATCTCCTCTTTTGGTAAGTTTTTCTTTTCAAAAACCTGCAATAGCTGTATCTTGCCTGTTGAATGAGTTCATTCATAATTACTTACAATGATAAGCCATGTTTATATAACTCTTCAGAGTTTTTCAAGTGTTTTGGAATCCCTCACTCATTTTTATCATTACAGACTGGATAATATTATTCCTTTTTTAGGCATGAAGAAAATAGTACAAAGACCTCCGTCTTCTGACTCCTCAATAACTTTGCCTATATTTTCCTTCCCACTTAGAATACCATCTGCCTTTGCTTTGTTGAACCTGGTACTAGCAATTCTTCAAGTGCCATCTCAAGTATTGCTTCCTCCGGGGAAGATTTTTCTAGTAATAGTACAGGCAACATTCTTCATTTCCTTTCCTGAGATAGTCCTATTTGCTCAATATATTGTTTCAATTGAATTATTCAAATGGAATGCTTTTCAGAAAAGAATTGCAGAGCGGATGTTTAACCTAGTGGTTAAGACAGCTGCATTCCACATCGGAGCACCTGGGTTTGATACTGGGCTTGGGATCCTCGCTTTTTCCTGCTAAGGAAAACTCTGGGAGGCAGCAGTAACAGCTCAAGTAATTGGGTTCCTGTCACTCATGTTGGAGGCCTGGGTTGAGTTCTGTGGATTTTCCCTGGATCAGCCGAGGCCACTTTGTATATCTGTGGAGTGAACCAGCAGATGGCGGGGAGGGGTCTCTGTTTCTGTCTCTTTGCCTCTCAAATAAGTAAATATAATTTATAGTTTTTAAATGGAGTCTTGGCCTTAAAGCTTCTACTTCTTTATGTTAAGAACTCTGTCACTCTTCCTTTGATATGACTTTCGGGCACTATTTATAAGCTATGTTGATTGTCAAATTGGTGTTAGGATTTGTAGACAAAGAGTACACAAGACATATTCAAAACATTCATGGAGAGTGTTATGAAGAGCTACACATGTATTTAGCAATTTTTGGCATCAGAATGAACATTTTTTCATTTAATTCTCCATGAACTTTTTGGAGTCCTTTCATGTTGCTCTTGACTGCACACTTGTCTTGTCCCTCATGAGAAGGTCTATCCATGGTACATGTACTTATGACAATAACTCTTCAGAGAAGAAATTGTACCAGTAAAAAAAATAGTTATCTGTATTGTATTCACAGTGTTAATTATGCAACTAGGCATTTTCTCAATTTATACTAAATCAAAAGGAAGTATTTTGACTCTTTGAGGTATTCAGAATCTAAACCTGTTAACAGTAACTGGCAAGTTAACATTTCATGTCATCATAATACGAAGTTTGACATAACAGTTTTAGGTGTCAAAGTAATTTTCCTCCAATATACTTTTTCCATGTTAAGGAGTTAGGTAGTTTTACTTCTATTCTAATGTAATGGAGTTTGAAATTCAGACATCATTTTATCCTAAAGCAATACAGGGAAATAGAGGTGGTATCTATCTTATTATAGGAATTCTTGGCTCTTGGGCTTAGCAACAATCATGAGGAGTCTGAGCTTGCTTTGAGAGCAACGGTAGAAGTTTTGGAAATGTGCCGTGTTTGGTGAAAGGCAATGAAGCAGAAGGTACGGCTCATCTAGAGTTTAAAATAAACTACCTGCTGGTAGCTTGACAGATAGGAAAAGGGTTAGCTTTAAAAATGATTCTGTCCTCTGCCTTGTTTTAAGCCTGATATATTCCAATGATGTAAGTGGAAAGAACCATTTTTAGCAAGTGAAATAGAGGCAGCTTTTCTCCTAGGAAGCAGTATTCGGTCAACCTTGTTGGTGTTGGTATTTCTGCCTCTGCTTCATCAACTTAGATGTGATGATTAAAAATTCAATACTTCTAGGAGAAATATTTTTTTTCCTAATGTTGTTTTCATCATCTCATAGTTAATTTTAAAGGCACATGGATTATAAGCCAAGGAACCAAAGTGTAGACTACAGTTCTACTTTTTGCACCATTGTTTTAGGCTTCCTTCAAGTTCAGTATACAACTAGATGGATTACATGCAGAGCATGATAAAGTTGATTGATTGAGCAACATGCCAGGACCTGCAAGGTTATATTTTCACCTTGATTCATTGAAATTAGAGAGACACCCAATTTAAGTGAATTCAATCACATCATGACGAAATGTTAAAATGGGCACTTGGGACACATTTAATATCACTAAAACATGGCCCATTCTTACTTTCATGCAATCATTCATGGCATTTCCTAAAAGATATTTTTTTAAAAAAATTACAGATTCATCAGCTCAGTAAGAAGAGTCTTTTCATTTATAAAGGAAATATTCAAGGGAAACCAGAATGAAGAGTTTCTTTATGAGAATAATGGAAAGTGGTTTATTAACAACTGATTTGAAAGAGTAACTGATTTGAGAATGATCTAATCCAGATGAGACCGATGTTTTTAAAGAAAACAAACCTGAATGTGTCCTTTTAATCTTGCGTGCCGTGACGTTATTTGGAGTATTAATAGTCTGTACACATGAACAACTGTGACTTAACTCGGTTTTACTAGATGAAGTAGATTGAGTTAGAAGAGTTAGTGTTTGGGAGAGTAAGAGGAATATTTGAGAAATGGATGGAGTTGGTCCTGCAGAACTCCCTCTGCTGAGCTGCCAACCTTCACCCCCCCATGCATGAGTGATAGAAAGTGCTCGACAGCTGTCCATTGCCTTCCGTCCTGCCATCAGCCCCAAAGCCAGCCTGCTCTCGTGCCCTGAACTTCACCTGGGAGCTTCGGGTCTCCCTCAGTGAGAAGACCCTCAAAGGCCCCAAACCCAAGGCCTCCAACTGTGTTCTGTAGCCTCATTCCATCCTTGTTCCCAGAGTCAGTCTCCAGGAGCTTTCCTCAGTTGTTGGTCATTTTTCACGAGTTAATTCAGGACAGGGCCTGGTGGAATGGCAGGCACAGAGCAAGCAGATGCTGTGTAAGTTCTGGCTGCCGTCCTCCTCACTGTTTTGCCTGTGGACGGTACCCTGCGTCTCTAGTGGCCTCCTGGAAACGAGGCCCCTCTCTGCTGTCTGAATCAAAGCAGCTGCCGTGATGGGGAGACTCCACCCCACCGCCAAGCCCAGCCCAGTGGCTGGATTCTGTAGGGGAAAGGACATAGCAACGGCCTACTCTCACAGGATGCCCGGGTTACCTTCCCATTTCCCATTTCTTAACTGGAATTCTAAAATTCTGCCACTGAACTCTGGTCTGGCATTATTTCAACAAAATGTAAAGTAGTTACAAACATGGGATTCGACTACTCTTCAGCTTAGTAATAGTATTAACTGTAGAATTTTTTTCAGGTGTCCTATTCATCTGTTATGATACCTTTTCTAACTATGGATGTCACAATGTATTATACAGTTACAAAGTTAACCTTTACTTTGATATTTGGTAGAAGCAAGGCATTAACATTTTTTCATATTGCAATAGCAAGTAAAGTAAAACTAACGTTTAATGAGCTAGGCTCGGATTTAAGTGTTTCATATGTGTTCATTACGTAATTCTCATAACAGTCCCAGTACAGAGGTTATGTTTTCTACAATTGAGAAAAGTGAGGTAGAGAGTTTAGTAACTCATCTAAGGTAAATTGTGGAGTCTGGATGCAAACCTGGCCCTGCAGCCCAAGTTTGTACTCAATATATTATGCTAGTAAATATCTTTATTAAATTTTTATTACTTAAATATTTTAATTAACGTATAAAGAGTAATAATCTATATTGACTCTCTGAAAGTCTGTCACTAGTTTATAGTGTTTGACATACTCGATGATTGCCTTGATTCATGATATTTTAAAGAGAATTTCAGTTTAGAGATTGAATATGAATATGTGTTCCTATATAAACAATATAAACAAGTCTATGTAAGTATACTTATGTAAGCAATATATGCCTATAATAAGTATATAAATAAATATACACATATGTTTTCTTAGCCTGTATCTTAAAGTAAATTTTGTGTTTCAGAAGCTAATGTTGGGAAATTGTTATAAATGTATGATTTTTTTGGGGGGAAAGTCATTACATTTCCATTTCTTGAAGCTCACCTTTAACTTAATCTGAAATTAAAGAGGTCTATCTGAATACAATTATGTGAATAAAGAGTTAATTATGAAATTTCCCTTCCCCTCTTTTTTTTTTTTTGTTTAATACAAAATCCTTCAGTGGCAGGATGTGTTTTAATTTTGAGTCCCTGGATTGTTTCAACAGGTTTGCATACCTGAGAGAAATAGCAATTGCTAGGCTAAAATTGCACCTTCTTGGTAGGAGTTTGAAATCATATAACTCAGACTGAGGGAAGACTGAGGCTGTGTGTAGTAAATCCTGCACCAAAACCTGCCCATGAGAGTTTCAGAGTCAAAGGTGATGATTCCATCCTAGGTATGATTGCCATTTCATTGCTTCAGGCAATTGCTGAAGTGAACTAAAGCATTAATGCAAAAAAAAATTATAATTTAAATGTTAATGACTACTATATCTGATATTTTATATGCTTTAATACATCTGCCCCAATCATCTAATTTTACAGATGAGGTAAGAAATGGAGACTCCTAGAGAGTAAGTGATTTGATCAAGGTCTCTCAGCTAAAATGTGACCAAGATGGCCCTAAATCCTGTGTCATCTCCTCACCTGAGCTATTTCTGAAAGACTCGCTGGGGAAATTTGAAATTTCTCTGCAGAGTGCTGTTAATGGAATCTCTCCAATGTAAAAGACCCTTAATACTTTAGTTACTACAGATACATGGATTCTTATTCTGGGTATTATCATCACATCTTATTGATCATCTTAGGAGATAAATATCAAAGGTCTGAATGCAGGGGAAAGTTGATGCACTAAAAATTCTCTCTCATTTTTCTGTCCCAAAGAAGCACATTTGGAATATCTGCCTTAGAAAGGCAAAGAATTGTTTGGGATGGGTAATTGCCAGCTTGACATTTGTTATTATGGCTTTGTCATTTTTACCCCGTAGTTTATGAAATCTGCTATTGCATGTTGCCCAAAGGCTTTAAAAAATCAATGGTTGCATTTTAAAGCATATAGAATAAAATAAATTAAATGCCACAATTCACATTGTATAATTTTAAGACTTTGGGGAAGCTGGGCATATCAAGGTCAGGCTATTCCTGGGGTATTAAGAATACAAGAAGATATTGCTTCCAGCTCATTGTCCTTTCTATATATTTTATGGTGTCAATTTTACTACATAAATGGACAAATGAGAATATATTAAGTGGATATCTACAGATAAGATTTTTGAAACTGAATGCTGCTGAGGTAGCATCCCTTGTATTTAAGGGTCTTGACTTACGAGCGGCCTGTAGACATCTGTTGTCCTTTCTGTCATCTCATCAAAATGTAGAAAAGAGAATTAAGAACAGGGAGGAGCTGTGTTTGCATGAATTGAAAGATTCTGTAGGCACTCTGAATACTTATGAAATCTCAACCATGAAATTAAGCTTTCCTTCTCTCTGATGTGTCTTTATAATACAAGCCAATGTTCTTCTTCATGAGGATAAAATAGAATTTATTGACACATACTTCTGGAGTTTGTCTCACTAAATAAAAATTTTGAAAAGGATTTAAGATAGAAACAATTTATAGTATTCTCTCTGATACTTAAGTGACTTAGGGATCTGACTTAATTGCTGACTAGATTATAACCACCCTAAACTGGATCACAGATATCCTGAGGCTGGACTCTGAATGTGTAATTCATTTTAATCCCATAAAACACTCAGTCCAGTGTTGGACACTCACAGGGGAGTGTTAATGACTCATCCTGGAAGGAAGTGAACAAACTTGTGTTTAATGAGTCTTAGTCAAACTACTCTTAAGTGATGATGACAGTTACTCCATTTTCTTTCAGAACTGTGAAGAATTAGACACTTGTCCATTGAACAGGTTGCTGTTAATATCCTACTGTGTGCTTAAGATGGCATGAAATCGAAAACATAATTATTATATTTTTGATTTAATTTTTTTATCTGGCTGCTAAGTTTTGGAATGCCCTAGAATAGGGGACTTGTCCAAAGGGATGTGCATCTTAGATGAACTTAGGCCCAAGTGATTTAACCTCATAGTGACCTTGATAATTAAAAGCTTTTCTCTTGTCTACTGGACAAGGACATCTGGTCCCAGGACAGAATTCCTGCTGCCTCTCTGAGCCCAGGTCTTTGAGCTGTCTGTCCTCTCTTGATCAACAGAGAGCTGCATGGTCACTTCCTCAGCTCAGACCATTTGATTCCTTCCTTCATTAACTTAGGAGTTGCCATCTCTGCATTTGATATTTTGTAAATAAAGTTGATAATACAGTAAATCTTATATAAAATTATCCAGTCTTTGAGGTGGAAGGAACCTGTTTTCTTGTGGTTGCTTCTCATTCATGCTTCATTTTTGATGTTTCCTTACCTAGCTTTGTTTCTCCTTTATCCTATTTTTTTTTTGCTTTTTTTTTAAACTTTTATTTAATGAATATAAATTTCCAATGTACAGCTTATGGATTACAATGGCTCCCCCCCCCATAACTTCCTTCCCACCCACAACCCTCCCCTCTCCCGCTCCCTCTCCTCTTCCATTCACATCAAGATTCATTTTCAATTATCTTTATATACAGAAGATCAATTTAGTATATATTAAGTAAAGATTTCAACAGTTTGCCCCCACATAGAAACACAAAGTGAAACATACTGTTTGAGTACTAGTTATAGCATTAAATCACAATGTACAGCACATTAAGGAGAGATCCCACATGAGGAGCAAGTGCACAGTGACTCCTGTTGTTGACCCAACAAATTGACACTCTAGTTTATGGTGCCAGTAACCACCCTAGGCTCTTGTCATGAGTTGCCAAGGCTATGGAAGCCTTCCAAGTTCGCCGACTCTGATCATATTTAGACAAGGTCATAAAAGACAGAGTGAGGAGAGTAACCAATGTTCCTAAGAGTGACATTAACCAGGTCTGAACAATTATACAGCATTAAGTGGGGAAGAGGACCATCAGTACACACAGGTTGGGAGTAGAGCCATTGGAGGTAGAGTAGAGGTTATGATTACAAAGGAATGAGGCCCAAGTGCGCTAGACAGGGTCTAGAAAAAAGGACAGAGTCATTATTAGAGGAGCTAAGAAAGGTGCTGTCTAAGCTACAATTAAGTTTTCTGATTGAGAGGCAAATAGAACCTGACAGAAGGGGCTTGATAATAATCTGGTGGGCTTTAGGCCTTGTAAGTTAAGAGGCCCAGACCTATCAATCTCTTCACATGGGGTATATCCTAAGGGAGGTGTGAACCACCTGAGGGAAGGCACCCTGTTGATTCCCATTACTGGCCTGGGAGGAGAGCTGGCCAGGTAAAGGCAGGTGGCATCTCTAACAAGAAATTTACAGTTTTGCCTGCAGTGTTGCTGACCCTGCTTGGCCGTCCCCTCAGCTGCAGTGGTCACTTTGGAAGTTGGGCTGAGTGAAGGACTTTTCAGCTTAGAGCCAATAAGATCTGTGGCTCTGACCTGGGCATCCTTCGACTCCAGGGCAGGTCCATTTCCAGTGATCCAACTCTTGGCAGAGCTGCCTGGGCTCTTCACAAGCTGACTTCTGCTGAAGCTCAGGCTTACCACATTGAAAGCCACTGCAGTGGACTGGCCTGTTGGGTCTCCTTGAGGGCAGATCACTGTACAGATCAGCCATTAATAGGCCTGCCACCCATTGCTTCTGATGCCTAGCTTTCTTTTCCTCTTGGTTTGTGTTAAAGCAGACCAGAGGATGCAAGTCAAGGGAGTGCCCATGTCCCATCTCTAATCTTCGGTGGCCTGAACTACAAGTCTATAGTCACAGGCATGTTCTGTAGTACTTTTTCTAAGGTAGACAATGCCCATGAGGAAAATTATATTCTCACTTTAAAACTTTCTTTCCCTTTGGTCTGAAAGGTTTTTTCTACTTACTGTTTACTTCGCTGATGGTGAAGTAAATCTAGCTATGAGATTATAATTTAAGGTCTTATTTTGGCTTGCTATTACAGAAAAATGTTAGCCATCTCTTTTATAAGGTCTAAAGATTAAATTGTGCGTCCTACAGATTCCTTCATAATAGAATTAGTTTCCTACTTGGGGAGAATAGAGAAATGAAAGAACAAGTTGTGCTTAGAATAGAGAAATGAGGGAGCAAGTCCTAGGTCGCTTGCTGACAATAGCAATATCACATGAATACTTAGCAAATAGTTTCAACCATTAGATAACAACTTAAGAAAACATTTACCAGAAGGTTTAACCAGTAAACTTAAGCACAACCATTTAAAATCTTTTTAGTTTCTTTCTACCAACAAGTATAAAACATATGCAACCTTTCCTCTACTGCTACATAGGGTTGTTTCAGCATAATGCATCTGTCAATTATGATGTACCTAGCACTAATGTGGCACCATGGCACAGATCCCAAATGCACGTAATGTAGCCTTTATGCTTAGAGAGTTTAGGAACTTGCAGAAGACATTTCTGTCTGCTTTCTTGGCTGTCCAGGTCATAGATATTAGAAAAATCAAGAACTCATTGGCACCTGTTTAAGCCAGAGGAGGATGTTGATACTCCTTCTTGGATTATTTTCTCTGTCTTGATGCCTTGCTTCTGTCTCAGAGGAGGGTAGAAGAGGAAGAGGGTCCTAGAAAGGCTTTGCCCCAGTAGTTCATGTCTGTGCTCCTCGCTGATTCCTTTCAAGTGAAATGTCATGGCACACTAATGCTTTTCTTGAAGCACTGCTCAGAAACCTGGGCTCTAGTTTATCTACCCTTTCAGCCATTCCTCTGATTTCCAGGCTAGACCTGGAAATGCTTAGCAGGACCTTGGTATGTAAACTCCTAAGAAATAGTGATGGATTTTTTAAAATATTATAAAGTACAATAATTTCAAATGTAAAAATGGCTCAAATCTGTGAAATGCTTACTCTGTATTGGACTTTAATGGAAGTTCTTTACCTGTGTTCAAGCTTAATACACACAAAACCTAAGTTGATCTCATTACCCTCAATTATAGATGAAGACGTAAATGCATGCAGGAGTTACATGTGTATGTCTTTCCAAAGACCTACATCTAGTGAGTGACAAATCTGGGTTTTGAACTCAACTTGAGGTTGATCTTAAATTCATCTGGTCCTCTCTCTGAACTGCCCTCTCCTCTCAGCAGGCACTGTGTGTAGGCATTTGGATATGGAAATGTGTGAACAGGTGACTTGACTGGGAGGGATCAATAGTTGTGGACCAATGCTATTAAGCAGCTTTGTTTTCTTAGCTCAAGGGCTTATTTAGGACAACTGTGAGAAGTTGTGAATGCTCTCCAGGGTGTTGGGAATGAATAATGTAAAGAAGCACAAGTTCACAATCAGGGCTTCACAATGACCTCTGGCATGCAAAGGAATCACCTCCAATTCCAGAAAGCTTTATTGCACAGCATTAGTATCCTAATTGGAGTGGCAGGGAAGGTAACACTGAAATACTCATTTTCTCAGTGGTTTGCAGAACTATGCATGTTATGCCATGGCGAGTACTGTAACAGTGTCTGAGGTCTGGTTCTCTGGAAGCAGAACCTGAGGTGGGGTTCTTGCACAAGCAATATGGTGAGAGGTGCCCTTAAGGAAGACTTGGGAGGGAGCGAGAGATACTGGGTACAGGGTGAGGGAAGGACAGCCTCATTCTGAGCCCAGGGCTGGAGGAGGGCTCTGGAGCAAGAAATCTCCATGATGTTCATGAAGGGGGCTGGCCTTTTTGCATCCCAGATAAGTCATTCATTGACTTGTCCACCCTGTCCCCCTTGCCTTCCTAGTGTGGCCTTCCAGATATTTCCAGAATACTTGTCTCCCTGGGGGAAGAGTAACTCTTGGGAAGAGGTTAATTTGTGCATAATTGATAGCCTCACTCACAGCAGATGAGGGATTGACTGTCTAAAGAGGAGGAGTGGTGGAGAGGCATCCCTACAGTTAGAAGACTGAGAATTCAGAGGAGGAAAGATTAGTTCCATCTAGTGGAGATGAAATCTGTAGTCACTGGCAACATAGCGTGAATAAGATAATAGAGTTAAATTTGATAAAGGAGTGTGGGGAGGCAGAAAAAGAGAGAGAGAGAGAGAATGAATATTAGGTGGAGAAGTGGAGAAGAGAGGTAAAATGGATTGCCAACATCCAAACTATGCTCTGATATTTAAAAGCTTCACTATGGGGCCGACGCTGTTGTAGCAGTGGGTAAAGCTACCACCTGCAATGCTGGCAGCCCATATGTGCACCAATTTGAGACCTGGCTGCTCCACTTCTGATCCAGCTTCCTGCTTATGTACCTGGGAAAGCAACAGAAGGTGGTCCAGGTGCTTGAGCCCCTGCCACCCATGTGGGAGACCTGGAAGAAGCTCCAGGATTCTAGCTTCATCCTGACCCATCCCTAGCCATTGTGGCCATTTGGAGAGTGAACCAGTGAATGAGATCTCTCCCTCTCCCTCTCCCCCTCCCTCTCCCTCTCCCCCTCCCCCTCCCTCTCCCTCTCCCCCTCTCCTCCCCCTTCCCCTCCCCCTCTCCCAATTTTGCCTTTCACAATACATAAATAAATCTTTTAAACTATAAATTAAAAAAATAAGCTTCATATGTAGATTTTTAGAATAATTGGCCAGAGTGGGAATAAGTAACACTGACATGTTGATTAGGTTGCCTGGCCCCTCTACCCCCAGAGGATCATGACTTAAAAATATTTTCTTGTTTTTTGCTTTTGAATCCGATTGTGGCTTCTACCTATGGAGCATATACCACAGTCCTGGGTTACCATGGGCAGGCTGCCATTGAATGGATGTTGTCCTGCCCACAGGTGTCTCCAGTGGTGAACACTCTTGTGCAGGTGTGGCAAGCAGTGGGGAGGGAGGAGTGGAACACACCAGGAAGCTTCTTAGCAGACTAGAGAGAGCAGGCCTAGGAGAACATCCTTCCTCCAGTGCGAGTAACGTAGAGCTCTGGAACGCAAATATTTATTTAAAAATATCTAATTTTAAAACTTCCTCCCTTGTTTGCTTGTTGTGCCATCTGGCACCACACTTCTAGAGTGATATTAGCATAATTAAATTAGCACTTTCCTGTCTCACCTTCTTGTGTTCTGGCATGTAGTGTAACTAATATACCCACTTTGGGGAGCAGTATTTTTCGACAAGGTATTTACAAAATTAACTGAGTGGTATTCCTTATCAATTTATTGTGAAACAAAGGCTGGACGATTCAGTGGTCCTTACTGACTTTTTCAAGGGGAACATAGGAAACAAAACAACAGTGATCACGCTAATTGTTATTACTGTGATGGTATTTTGTTTTTCTTTTTTTCCAAAACACAGACAAATTAAGTGACTGTAAATTTTCAACAACAGTGAGTAAGCTGACGAAGATCAAGGTGATGCCTTCAAGTGCTCATCAAATTCCAGGCTTGGGGCCAGCCTGCTTCTGTAGCACTTGTATTCTGTTCTCTCTTGCCAGAAATCATGTTTCCTAAGCCTGTTTTGCTTAGCATCAGCTTATGTATTGCACATAATTTTTTTTAAAAAAATTCTTATTTAACAGATAGATACAAAAAGATCCCATCTGCTGGTTTATTCCCCAAATGCCCACAACAGCTGAGTGTAGACCAGGAAGAAACTGGAAGCCAGGAACTCAATTCAGGTTTTCCACATGGATGGCAGTAATGCAACTACCTGCTACCTTCTTGAGTCCACAGTAGCAGGAAGCTGGAATCAGGTGTGAAGCTTGAACCTGAGCCCAAGTGCTCCCATGTAGGATTAGGCATCCCAATCAGCACCTTAACTGTTTTGTCAGATACCCACATCACATCATTTAAAATACGGGAATATTAGCAGTTCTTTCTTTTTTAAAAAAAAAGATTTATTTTATTTATTTGAAAGAGTTCTAGAGAGAGGTAGAAACAGAGAGAGAGGTCCTCCATCCTCTGGTTCACTCCCATATGGCCGCAACGACCAGAGCTGCTCCAATCCAAAGCCAGAAGCCTCCTCTGGGTCCCCAGCGTGGGTGCAGAGGCCCAAGGACCTGGGCCATCCTCCACTGCTTTCTTAAAGACTCATTCATTAGCTGTACATTTTATCCAGAAGGAACACTAATGTCCATCGTCATAGCGATGGAAAATTCATGACCTTTGTCTTGACTGCTGGGTTTGGAGAGAGATTGGGGTTTATAGAAGAGCCAGATAAGAAATGAATGTGTACCACATTTAATTTTGCAACATCACTGGAATTCCAGCAGATAAAACATTGCAAGAAGTGATCAGACTTCATCCAAAGCAATTACTCGGTGGTGAGATGGAGTGCAGGATCAAAGCTCTCCCAAAGGGTACTCATATTAAAAATGTGATTTATTAACATCTGACATCTTTCTACAACTTTTGGAGTATGATGATTCCAGTTCTGCTATCTTGCATTCCTGTTTGTTGAGCCCAGCATTTCTGGTTACTTCCTGATTTCTGCATAATTACATCACCTAGGCTGTTCTTTCCATCACCATTGTTTGCTCATCATCCCAAAGTCCTGCAGCATTGGCCGCTGACTGTCCCTGGCCCTATGTGATGTCCTTGACTTTCTAATAGCTGCCTCCAGTGGGTGGGGTGTATAGTGTTTGCCCCATCTTCTCTGATAGCATCTGATTCTGTAGATTGTCCACTGCTTCTCCCCTCTTCCCAAGACTCTGTGCACCACTGCCTTCTGGTATAATTCCCTTTCCTTTTAAATCTGCTGCTTTTTCTTTCTTACAAAACTTCTGAGCAGGTCCTCCTTTGGCCTCCCTTAAACAGAAGCCTCTCTCAGGCTTCCTCCTTTAGTTCTCCTGTGTTCTCATCCCACCCAGTGAAGAAGTTAGGTTTAGAATTTAAAAAATAATAATAGTAAGAGCAGGTGTTGTGGTGCAGAGGGTTAAGCCAACACTTGGGATGCCTACATCCCATTGTTCAAGTACATTTTATCCAAAAGGAACAAGTACCTGGTTCAAGTCCCAGCTGCTCTGTTTCCAACCTCGCATTCCTGCTAACGTGTCCTGGGAAGCAACAGCTGATGGTCCAAGTGTTTGGGTGCCTGCCATCCACATGGGACACCCGGATAAAGTACCTGGTTCATGACTTCAGCCTGACGCAGCCCCACCTATTACAGGCATTTGAGGAGTAACCAGTGAATTGAAGATTTCTCTGTGTCTGTGTTGTGTGTCTGTCTCTTCACCTCTTCCTGTCGCTCTGCCTTTTTTTTTTTTTTTTTTTTTTGACAGGCAGAGTGGACAGTGAGAGAGAGACAGAGAGAAAGGTCTTCCTTTTGCCGTTGGTTCACCCTCCAATGGCCGCCGCAGTAGGCGCGCTGCGGCCGGCGCACCGCGCTGTTCCGATGGCAGGAGCCAGGTGCTTCTCCTGGTCTCCCATGGGGTGCAGGGCCCAAGCACTTGGGCCATCCTCCACTGCACTCCCTGGCCACAGCAGAGAGCTGGCCTGGAAGAGGGGCAACCGGGACAGGATCGGTGCCCCGACCGGGACTAGAACCCGGTGTGCCGGCGCCGCAAGGCGGAGGATTAGCCTACTGAGCCGCGGCGCCAGCTATCGCTCTGCCTTTTGAATAAATGATTTATAAATCTGAAAAAAAAAAAAAAAGGATCAGAAAAGCAGCCTGAGTTTGAATCTTGATTCTGCTACTCAGAGCTCTATGACTTAGAAAGTTCTTAAAATTTTTTATTGGTTCCATTTTCCTATCCATAAATGGGAATCAATAATATTCCATCCTGAACAAAAAAAACAAACATTATTTATAAGAATAGTGCCTACTCCTGGCATGTAGAGTAAACTCATATTAAGTGGCAGTTACTGTATAAATGTCTTGATAAGCCTGCCTGTATCTGCTAGGATGTGACCCTTACGAAGGCAAGAGTACTTGTTCTGTTTTACTTTCAGCCCAGAAATAAATGCATGGTGCATAGACAGTGTTAACTAAATGGCGACTGAATAAATAAATATCTAAAGAAAAACTGACTGAAATAGTCACCCCAGAATATCTTGGCCTGGCTGTCCTGACTACTTACCTAAAATCTTGACCTCAGCTTCCTGACCTCTGTATTTCTCTGAACATCTCAAGGTCAATGTGTCCATGGATACGCCCCCCCCCCCCCCCCCCGACCAGTGCCTCCTCTTCCAGTTACCAGGACCATCCATTAGCTGGATAGCATTCACATCACACCCTGCTTTCCCCTGAGCTCCGCTATCCAGCTGGTTTCCAAGTTCTGGTTATCTTTACCATGTACCGCCCTTGACCACACCCATTTCCACTGAGTCTGCCTGCATTGGGACCCATTCTTCTCACTTACAGGATCACTCTAGCTTTGTAACTAGCTGCATTGCTGGCTTGGGTTTTGTCTTCACATGTTACACCAGTTCTTGCAAGAATCAGCTTTATAAAATTGCAAAAATCATCCAATTTGTACAAATGAGATAACTAAAGCCTGCATGAATTGAAGGAATGCTTTCAGCTAGCCAGGGGCCAAGTTTAGAGTTTAGGCAGGATCTAAAACTAAGGTTTCCTAATTCAAACACAGAAGCCTATTCCATTGTGTCCTAATACCACAGCATTAGGAAATACATACCAGGAATCCAGCAGCTTTTTTTTTTTTTTTTTTTTTTTTCTCTACAGGGCTGCATTTTTGTGTAAGAAAAAGTTCAAGACCTCTTTTCATTTCATTAGCTGGAGAAACCGAAACAGTGCATAGGATTTAAGTCAGAGAGGCGCAGCCGCGGCAGTGCCAGTGCGGCTTCTCAGAGCTGAATCATGGGTTCGCTTCTCATCTCTTGACCCTTGGCGTTTCTCTGAATTTACAAATGTGCATGTGAGAAAAAATGCTTCTCTCTAAAGATCCACGGGTAAGAGTGAAAATAAGAATCCAGATAATAAAGTACAGCTACAAAAGGGAGCCCACTTAGTTTGGAGAAACCATTACTGTATCAGAATGATGTATCTGCAAGTGACTTGCATGAACATATTTTATGTGCCCGCCAGCATGTTTTTTGTGGTTCCCCGCAGCAGATATTGCTCTTTTATTACTCGTTAGCCACTTAAAATCCAGCCCAATTTTAACAGTGCTAAAAGAGCAAGAAAATTTATTTTAAGGAAAAAGGCTACATTCTTCTCTACCAGAGTCATAATATTAATACTTAAAATGCATGGCAACATGCTGGGAAAATGGGATAGTTATTTAGATATATTATAAAATGTAGCCCACCACTTTGATGTGATTCACTACTATTGCACCAAACCAATTTAACAGTATCCTGTAGAGAGGGAATAGTGCAATTAAAATTAGTAACAGAGATTTTCACATGCATAGATCTAAATCAGGGTAGGTTGATAATGAATTAAGTAATTTTGCTTCCTTGTGAAGTCAAATCCATAATAGATGCATTCAGGATAGAATTCGTGTTTAAAGAACCTGTCTACGCGAAGCATTCTGAGTCGATTGACAATATTCCCGGTAGTTTTCTTCCGTTTCTTCTTTGTTTTTTGTCTGTTTGGCTTTGATGGCAGAATTTAAGTAGGCAGTCATAATAAATTAGTTTAATTTGACTATTTGATCAACTGGCTCTGTTTCAGTAAAGGCCGAATCCTTTCAAAACATAATTTCACAAATCTCATTTTTAAGAAATCAAAGCCACACAACTAAACGCGAATCTTCAGACAGAAGAATGAGACACTCTGTGACTTTTCAGCGTCGAAGCACACAGTAAAGTTATTCTCATCTTTCCAGCACTTAGTTTCATGTGGAAACGCCACAGACGCCTACACTGGCTTCATCGGAGTGACTTGCTGCGTATTGATGCCTCAGTTTCCTGCTTTGATTCTGAGGCGAACTTTGCTGGCTGCAGCCTGCGGTACTCGGGCACCAGGGACCCAGGAGTACATCCTCAGTAGATCTCAAGATCAGCTTATGTCTGTCCTTTGTACAATGGGAGTGGATGAAATTGACCCGAGGAAGTTGCTGAAGAGCTCTGCATGTACTATTCCTGAGGTTTGCAAAAAGTGTTCCAGGTACTCACTCACCAGGGAACACAGAGGTAGCGAGAGCGGGAATGATTGCAGAGGTCACAGTAATGAGGATGAGTTGATTTTTCTTCCTTCCCTTCGACTGTCTGCCAGGTGGTCTTTCTCACAGACCTCTGTATTAGTGACCTTCTTCCATGCCAGAAGGAAATATGAAACCAATCACTGACCTGACCTCCCTGCAGTAAACAGGAGTATTTCGTCTCCATAATACTGGCTCAGGCCGGCGCCGCGGCTCAATAGGCTAATCCTCCGCCTAGCGGCGCCGGCACACCGGGTTCTAATCCCGGTCGGGGCACCGATCCTATCCCGGTTGCCCCTCTTCCAGGCCAGCTCTCTGCTGTGGCCAGGGAGTGCAGTGGAGGATGGCCCAAGCCCTTGGGCCCTGCACCCCATGGGAGACCAGGATAAACACCTGGCTCCTGCCATCGGATCAGCGCGGTGCGCCGGCCGCAGCACGCTACCGCGGCGGCCATTGGAGGGTGAACCAACGGCAAAAGGAAGACCTTTCTCTCTGTCTCTCTCTCTCTCTCACTGTCCACTCTGCCTGTCAAAAAAAAAAAAAAAAAAAAAAAACTGGCTCAGTTTTAAAGAAGTAACATTGGAAAAGTCCTGGATTTTGAAGTTCCCAAAATATAGGTTCCGCAATGAATCCCAAGTTCACTAGTCCCTGGCTCTGAGAAGTTACATAGCTACTACTTTTTCTCTGAGCTTTATTTGGTTCTCCCATCTGTAAAATGAATATAATAGTAGCAATTATTTCACAGGTTTTCGGTGAGGATCAGAAATAACGAACATAATACACTTGGCTTATGAAGGCACTTTGCAGATTATTATAGACTGAAATTATGATGATGATTTTCTCATAGTTTAAGATAAATGACTCCACGACAGCAGAGTATCTGTAAACAGATAAACATTCTTCACCCAGAAAGTTTTGTTTATTCCTTTTCAGGCAGATTTCTGCCTAAGAGAATGGTTGGTAGAATGTTAAGATGTCATCGTTCCTTAATTCAGTCACCAAATGCATATGGATTGCCTCCTATGTGCCCTGGATTTAAAATAGAGCAGTTAACATAAACCCATAGTTCCTTCATACACTCTGGTAGAGGAGAAAGTGGACCAATGTACAGTCTACTGCCCTGAGACATGCTACAAAGAAAAATCAAGCAGTACGGGGGGACAGAGTAATATGGGATGCTTTTCAAGATACTCTTCCAAGTGTTTCTCTGACAGTGAAAATCTAGAAATGCAAAAATGCCAGCTATTAAAAAGAAGACCCTTCTTGCAATGTTGTAGAGTTGCCTGACTCCCTGTGAATGCACCCAGTGTTGGGCAGCGTGGGAAAGATGCATGGAAGTCTAATTCCAACTCTGCCACTGATTAGCTGCCTGTCATATACAGTTCACCAATGCTTTATTTGTCACAACTATCACGTACTTGTTGAGTTGCTTACTGTGTGTTAGGTACGTGGTACAGGCAAATGAACATAATGAAACTCGATTTCATTTTTAAAACATGTATTTATTTGAATGGCAGAGTTAAGAGACAAAATGAGACAGAGACATCTTCTTCTATCCATTGGTTCACTCCCTGGATGATTGCAGTGGTCAGGGCTGTGCCAGGCCCGGGTCTCCCATCTAGGTGGAGGGGCCTAAGCACTTGGGCCATCAGCTGCTTTCCCAGTCACATTAGCAGGGAGCTGGATCAGAACTGGTGCCTATAAGAGATGCTGGCATCTCAGACAGTGGCTTAACCTGCCACACCTCAGCACTGACCCCAAAACCCTGTGTTCATGAAAAATAAATCTTGCCAGAGATGAATGTCAATATTGAGCATGTGTTATCTGTGGTAAGTGGTAAGTGCTGTTAAAAAATTAGGAAGCAGGGTAAAGGAACCCAGTATAATAAGTGACAGCATTTTGCTTGGTGTGCCAACCTTGGTGAAGTGAGGGAGCAAGTGATGGAGATCCCGGAGAAGGCAAACAGAGGGGGCAACACACAGTGGAACCTGGGAAAGGCACTGGGGCTGGCGTTGCTGACGGGGAATGAGAAGGAGACAAGGGTCAGAGATGAGGTTAGAGCACCAGGCTTAGACTTCAGGTTTTCTAAGGGTAAAGGAAGAATACTGGAGGATTCAGGATAAATGTAGTTATAATCCAAATGATTAAATCAATCGCTATAGTTGCTGGATGGAAAGTTTACTACTTGGAGCCAAAGTGGAAGCCAAGAGAGCAGTTCAGATGATTGCAGAGCTCAGGGCAGTGAGAAAGAGAGGCTTCCATAAGCTGTAGTGGAGGTGGCCAGTGATCAGACTGAGGATGGGTTCACCCAGTAACTTATTTGAAAGAGGATGGAGATCCTTGGAGGCTACACTGATGTGGAGCGAGAGGATTCCAAAGCTCAGGGTTTCATGGGACAACTTTAAGGAGATGTCCTGGCCTGACAGCGGGCTGATGGGATGTGAGTCTGTCATAAGGCAGGAGGTAGAGCCTGGAAGTATCCATATGGGTGTTAATAATGTGTATCTTGAATGTACAGCCAGAGGGCTGGGTGAAGTCAGCCAGGGTAAGTGTAGATAGCAAGGGAAGATTTTTGGGAAAGCAGCTCTAGAACTCTGTAATATTTAGATCAGGAGAAGACAAGGATCTTGGGAAATCTTGGTAGAGAAATCAGAACTTTGTAGAGTCCTGGGAGCAAATGAAAAAAGTAGAAGGATGTTTAAAAGAGAGGATGATGTGAAAGGCACACACAAAAATAGGAACATCATGTTAAAGAAAACCACCGCTCTAAAATCTGTAGCTCACATTAATTTTGCAGTGTGGTCTGAATAAATGGTATTATAAGTACTTAAAGATGGATCATATCTCACATATGTGAGTGACAAGAGAGGAGAGTAAACAGATTTTAACTCTAAGCATCCTCAGGCCAGTAGTATTCAACTCAAATATACCACATCATATTTTGAAACAAATGCTCACTTCTCAAAATGCTAAGAAGCTCTCTGTAAAATTTTAATGCAAGTGTGTATATAATTTTCATGAGCTGGAAGGACATGAAGATTTCCTCTTGAAGAACAGCTTAATAGACATAAAAGGAATCCCAAACATCACAGTTGAATAAGGTCAAACCTATGAAATAATTTTGTTACTAATATTTCTGAGTTAAAAAGTTTATTCCTTCAAAAGAAGTGGTTCCCAAACTTCACCACCTATCACAATGACCAGGTGAGCTTATTAAATACAGATTTCTGGGCCCCACTTTCAGAGTTACTCATTCATTAGGTTTGGTTTTGGTCTGAGAATCCACATTTCTAACAGCTTCCCAGGACATTTGGTGCTAGTGGTTCTGGGAGCACACTTCAGGAATTGTCTATAGCTCCTGGGGCAAAAAAAGTCCTCTTTGGTTTATGTGTATTAAAAAGCAATAACAACAAATACACTTAGTTCGATTAATAATGTACCAGACACCATGCTAATCATTCTGGACTTTCTGTTGCATTTAATTCTGAAAAGAACCTAATGAGACAGGTGTCGTTTTATGTGTGTAAAACTGAGGTACAAAGGTGTTGACTACCTTGCCCATGGTCATCAGCTGATGAGGCTGGAAATACAGCATCATTTCTACCACAACAATGCACTACAGACCCTCGCTCCTCAAAATGTGGTCCCAGGATCAGCAGAGTTGGGGCAACCTTGGAACTTGCTAGAAAAGCATAATCTCAGGTCCCATCTGAGAGCAGTGGCGTCAGTTTCTGCAGTTCCACAAAATCCACCCATGGTTCCTATCACCTTCTCTCACTGAAGTTTGAGAAGCATAGGGATACAGAGCTTTTTTAGCATGACTCTGAGCATACGGGCGATCAGGAAGACTCGGTGGAGGGAAGAGCTCAGAAAAGCACTAATTGGGATCCTTCACTGTACAACTTCAGAAACAAAGTGTTCTGCCCTGGGAATGAATTGTTAGAGATACTGAAAGTACCAGACCGGACCAAATGGAATTGCAATATTTAACTCGTTAGGACCTACAGAAAGAATGAGTAGAGCAGAGGACCGCGATTGAAGTGCCCACGAGACCCAAAGATAGACAGCAAATGCATAATGCTGGCCGATAGGTTTTGTTGACAGTGAGTTTTAATGCAATGCCAGAAGCCCTGCAGCCTAACACAGTGTGTAGACAGGTGTGTGCGCGTGCCTGCTGCCCTGCAGTTCTTGTGTTAAATGAAGTTGGGTTGAGCACCTGTCAAAGTGCTTCTCGGAGTAGTGTCAGTAGTGGTGGGGACCTGTTCCTCAGAGCAGGTATCATAACTACGTCCTGAGGCCTGAACTTTTGTTTGGCTATTTCAGTTTAATTGCTAATAAACCCAGTGCACTCTCAAAAGTGTCTCCCTTTGAGTGATAAATTTGTAAGTAACTTTGGAAAAAAAAATAGTGCTTTGAAAACTACATGTGTTAAAGCTATAGCCAGATGGTTTGTAATGGAATATTTAAGATTTAAAACATAAGTGATGCAAAACGAAAAGTGGCTTAACACAGCTGGTCTTAGGACTTTTTAAGAGCCATGAAACATAGTGGAAAGAATACACGATGAGTATCAGAAGCCATGGGCTTTGGCCATCATTTTGACAGGAAGTGTGAGATCATCCGTCACGGATCCTGGTATGTGTTGAGTGGATCGTATTACGTAATGTAGATGGAAACACTCAGGAAGCATTCGGGAACCACAGAGGTGTCAGGAGTGGGTCAATAGCATGCGCAAAGGAAAGGAAACTGGAGAAAAACAGGTGACTTTTGAGGAAATACAACATGTCCCCTTAGCCAGTCCCCTTTCCAACTAGGGGAAGGCGGAGTGCTCTGTTTCAGGGAATTGGGCCAGCAGGTCGTGTGGCCACCAGAGTTCATTTTAAGCATGTTGCCCACCTAGCAATTGCCATTCAAAGCAATTTAAAAGTGAAAGTAAAATATCAAACTCCATGTAAAACCATTACTCCTTCTATGTATACCAGATTCATTTTAAAACAAGCTATTGGCTTTGTCATCGAATTTGTGCCTCTGATACTGGGGAGATAAAAGGTCTTCGGGTGCTCTGTACTGAATTTTGGACAGTTTATCTGGTACATTTCTGGTCTGTGGGTTTGTGGAGATGCCGTTGTTTTGTAGTCAGTAACTTCCTTACTGTTTCTAGACATGAGTGGGAGCCTCTTTGAGGAAAGAAAGTAAGGTGAGACTATCTCAGCACCTTGTCTTGGGACCTGCTGCTGGTCTGACTCATGGGTTTCCTCTTGGCCTCAGGAAATTTCCTGACCCACATCTTTCAAGTCTTTTGAGATAGGTACTTTAGAAATAAGTGTTGTCAATATGGTTTTTTCTTTTTGGTGTTTGCTAATCTTGGTGCAGTTCTACATAAACAGTGAAGCCGTACCTAAGAACACACGCTTTCACTCTGTCATGATTTTCTTGGTTTTTTGTTTCCCCAGATGGGTGGAAAAGATCCTAAGAAACAAGTTTAAATGTGTTTAAACATTCTCTAGCTTGACTGTCACATAATTGAGCTGGTAGTGTTGTGGCCACAGGTACCTTGCTTTGATTATACTTGGGTGAACTTTGACAGTTAGAGACTGTAGGTTAGATGCCAGAATTAATTGTTTTAATCCATGGTGTGTGGGTACAAGGTAATCCAACTTGCCACTCATTCATTCTCAGTTTTTGCTAATGTGGGGCAACATTGAAATACCGTGTTCCAAGCCTGTTGTATACCTCCGGTGTCCTCATAGGCCACAAAAGAATGGCCAAAAGAACACAATTGCTTTAGAGAAACAGCATTACTGAAGCCAGTCCATTCGCTTGAATGTATTGGAGTCCATGAAAAGCCCACTCATAATGTAAAAACTGACTTTCTCCTTATTTCCATCTTTTCAGTTGTCATTGTTTGCTCAGTTATAAAGTGGCTTGTTGACAACAAATATTTTAATAATTTGATTCCAGAGCTTTGTGCCTATGCCGCTGAGATGCTGGTGTAGTAATTAAACTGTCTTTTAGCTGAAATGCTTGCAAAGCGTCCAGTTCCGTGCCTGGCAGCTGGTGATGCATTATAGAGACATTGAGCTAATCGATTAAAACCGCAGAGGCATGGGAGTTGTCTGACAGCACTGTACTAGGATGAAATTAGTTGGAATTGCATGGTGAAATTAAGGGGAATGCAGCTGATTGCAGCCCTTCTGGGAGAATCCTGGGTGAGAGGGACACTGTGCGTTGATCCCTGCGTAATGAGGACGGCCATGTTTTAACAGTATTTCTAAAGTATTAAAATGGACTGGATGAATCAGCAGGGCTGCCTCCAGTGAACTTGGCATCCATCCACTGTGACTGAAATAACATGAAATTTTGCGGCTGCTAGAGAATGTGAAATTGGACTAATTGTCTTTTAACTAGTCTGCTCGACGGCTAGCCTGGAGCGGGAGTGAACAGGGCCTGGGCTGGTGGGCTCGTGGCTGGGGGATGGGAAGCTGAGATTCATGGCTGTTATTTCAGCTCATCTGTACGGATACCGCCATTGCATATGCAGACAGCTCAGATTTGCACTATCTCTCCATGAGGATCCCTTCCTAAATATTTAAAATTCCGTTTTAAAGTGAGATATCGTGATTCAAAAAACTACAAAAGTTTAACCCTCTTCCCTTGACTCATAATCACTGCTCCTTCCCCAGCATAGGGAAACTAGGAACCTGGCAAATGTCTCATCACCTATCCATGTTTGACCCTGTTCTGAGTAAGGGCATATTGGGTGAAGGAGGGCCACTGGTGCAGGTTACTGATGCTTTGTGTCAGGCAAAAGCTTGTTCCATAACCACTAAATACTGTGACTGGTCCAGCATTCACATTTTATGTCGGATTCAAGAGAGAGCCAGAGAGGTTACGTGCTGTGCCCACGCTCACAGAGTAAGGTCATTG
The DNA here is from genome assembly GCF_033115175.1 of Lepus europaeus. Taxonomy (NCBI): domain Eukaryota; kingdom Metazoa; phylum Chordata; class Mammalia; order Lagomorpha; family Leporidae; genus Lepus; species Lepus europaeus. Next base: position 41,630,539 of record NC_084837.1, on the reverse strand, counting down.
TACTATAGTGGATTCCCATTGCTACTCCCAGGTTGTATTACTTGGTTTAGCTTCACATTTTTCCAAGGGCCCATAAATAACATTGAGTTTTTATGATGTTGGTATTGTTAAAACTTGAGTTATCCTTCTTTATGTAATATCATTGAGGTCACTCAAACTTGCTAAAGTCCTATCACCTATCAATTTGATGTTTTTAGCCCTTGTTTTTACTCCTGTGCAACTGTGGTCCTTCTGTTTTTTTTTTTTTTTTACTTGTTGAACATTAGTTAGTTAGTGGAGCATTAAGTCTGTGATTATAAAGTGGATTAAAATTATGTCTTTTGCAAAAATTAAACAACGAAGGAAGGAGGGAGATTGAGGGAGGGAAAGAGAAACAGAAGGAAGTATGATTATCTTCTTATGATTATCTTCTTACCTATGAAATATATGACATCTGCTCTTTTTATATTAAATTTTAAAAAAGTTAAAGCATAAAAAGGCCATTCTACAAATTCTCAAAAGAAGTAGGGATCATCCGACCACATTTTCTTGCCTTCAGAAAGATGTACTTAATTGTGACCATTTTGCATTCTAGAGATGACTCTTTACAGTCTTGGAGAAGACCACCTAGTGGGCTGTGTCATTTGGAACCATAAGTGACTTTGTTGTGTCAAATGGTGCCTGGCATCAGACTTAGTATTCGGGGCCATCAGACAAAACAGAAAACAAAACAAAACAAACAAACCCCAAAACCAAGAACCTCACTAAGCATCAAACCATTGTGTGGATACAAGGAGGTCACAGGTGGCATACAACTGATTTCCTTCCTCTCAGGACCTGTGGGAAGGTTCATCTGTGGCTCTGTGAGACGGAGTAGTTGGGTTTCCCTTGAGTAATCATGTGTGTGTTCCCCCAGTTCTGCAGGCAGAGCGCAGAGCAGCACTAAGGCCTCCCTCTCTCGAGTTCAGAGGGCTTCTGGGCAGGTGCAGGGCTGTTCAGTACCTCCTTGAACTTCCCCTAAATTTGTCATTGCTTTTCTCCTTTCTTCATGTTTATGATTTGTCATATCATGCAGTATTTTTTTAACTTTTATTTAATAAATTTAAATTTCCAAAGTACAATTTTTGAATTATAGCGGCTTTTTCCCCCCTGCCCACCTGCAACCATCCCATCTCCCACTCCCTCTCCCATCCCATTCACATCAAGATTCATTTTCAATTATCTTTACACACAAAAGATCAATTTAGTATATACCAAGTAAAGATTTCAACAGTTTGCACCCACACAGAAACACAAAGTATAGAGTACTGTTTGAGTAGTAGTTTTACCGTTAATTCATATAGTACAACACATTAAGGACAGAGATCCTACATGGGGAGCAGGTGCACAGTGACTCCTGTTGTTGATTTAACAATTGACACTCTTTATTTATGACGTCAGTAATCACCCGAGGCTCTTGTCATGAGCTGCCAAGGCTATGGAAGCCTCTTGAGTTCGCCAACTCCAATAATAATTAGATAAGGCCATAGTCAAAGTGGAAGTTCTCTCCTCCCTTCAGAGAAAGGTACCTCCTTCTTTGATGGCCCATATCATGCAGTATTATTTGCATCTTTGTAAACTTCTTCACAGTTTTTTTTTTTTCCAGAATAAAGTGTGGTATTAAAAACAATTCTCATACCTAGTATTTCCAGCCCAAAGTACAGCTCAAAAAACATTGGAAGAAAAAAGGCACAGTACTAGGGGGACAAGTTTTTATGCCCTGGATACTTGATATACCCTCAGGTTCAACTGTCCTCTTTTTTTTTTAAAATAAAAACTCCTTTATTTATTTGAAAAGCAGAGTTTAAGAGGGGACAGACAGTTAGAGATATCTTCTATCGACTGGTTCACTCCCCAGTTGGCCTGAAAAGACCAGGACTGAGCCAGGCTGAAACCAGGAGTCAGGAACTCCATCCCAATGTCCCACAGGGTTGCAGAGGCCCAAGCACTTGACTATTTTCCATTGCTTTCTCAGGCACATTAGCAGGAGCTGGATAGGAAGTGGGGCAGCTGGGACATGAACCAATGCCCACAGGCGGCATTTTAAACTGCTGTGCCATAATGCCAGCTCTTCAGCTATAGTTTGAGTCACATTGTATATACTTTATTTGTTTGAAAAAGAGAAAGAGAACTCTCCCTTCTTCTGGTTCATTCCCCAAATGCCTGATATGACTGGGGCTGGGCCAGGCCACAGGCAGGAGTGGGACAGTCCATATGTGTATTCCACATGGGTGGCAGGGATCCAAATTCTTAGGCCATCTGCCTTCTATAGTGTGCATTTGCAGGAAGCTGAAACAGGGAATGCAGCCAGGAGTCCATCCCAGTCGCTCTGATATGGAATGCTGGTGTCACAGGTAGCATCTTAAGTGCTTTACCAAAAGCCCATAGATTGTGTTTTTTTAATGATTTATTTTATTTATTTGAAAGGCAGAGTCACACAGAGAGAGGGAGAAGTAGAAAGATCTACCCACTGCTTCTCTCCCTAAATGACCACAATGGTTAGGGCCTTGTCAGGTTGAAGCCAGGAGCCAGTGGCTTTATCTGGGTCTCCCGTATGGGTACAGGGGCCCAAGGACTTGGGCCATCTTCTGCTGCTTTCCCAGGCCATAGCAGAGAGCTGGATTGAAAGTGGAATGGCCGTGAAGGATGCCATATAGGATGCCAGCATTGCAGATGGTGGCTTTACCTGCAATCCCACCATGCTGCCCCAAGCCCATGTTTAAAATGACTTAAAAACTATTTTTTAAAAAGATTCTTGGCTCTACGTAATTTCTGTAAACTCCAGAATTCTGAAAAAAATTGTTTGTGCAGACAATCCCAGAACTACATTGGTAGATACCGCTAGTGTGTGTTAATAAGGGCAGGAAGCTGTAGACACAGGTCAGATATAATTGTAGCTCTAACAGAAATGAAGAGCTCTGTGCATAACCCTTGATTTGGAGCTTCTAACCCTCCCCACTGTACATGGTGTTTAATACTGGACCGGTAATCAAATTACTGATGCAAGACCCACATTTTACCTTCGCGAAAAAGTATTTTGAGAATAAAAGGAACCAATTCTTAAGGATGCACCCATCCACTCTGAACAGCAGGTAACATCTGTGTGCACTTTCCCTGTCCTTGTCACTGGCCTTCACGTTTGCGTGTGGGTATCATTTAATCTTCTCGGCATCCAGCCATAGTAGTTAAGGACACTGTCATTCTACAGCCACGGAAGCCAAGACTTGGAGGGGGAATAAACTGGCCCCAGCCATGGAGCTGACACAGGTCGGATCTGATGGCAGAGCCCAGGCTGTACAGCGTGCCAGTGTGCACTTTGGAAACGTCCAAGGAGATGGAACATATATGACTTCCTAAGTGGCTCTCATGCACATTTCTCTCCAAGATTAATTAAAGGGCTTCTGGAGCACTCGTGTTTCCATTCCTAGCACAGTCATATGGAAAATGAAAGCACACTTTAAATAAAATATCCATTTGACACTCAGAGCAACTTAAGGATCTGGTTATGAGAAGCTGAAGTCAAATGGGATGAGAAAGAAAAGCAACTGGATGGTGGCTGGGGCAGCCACACTCGGGCTTGATTGGCTCTCCCAGATTCCTCACACCTGTCACCATGGTGTGGAAATGATTTCTGCTTCCTAATCAATTGGGAGCGTTCCTGATCAGTTTTTGGTGTGAGGCTTAAGAAATACTCTGTTGTGCATTTAAGATGACCTGGATGGTATGTGGCATACCGTCCAGTTACTGAGGATGTGTGTCCCCCTTCCAGCCATCTTGACCATGCAAACGGAGTGATCCATCTTTGGAATGGCAGATGGAGCCAAACAGCCAGAGCGGTGAGGCTGGGCATGCTGATACCTTGCATACAGCTCACATACTTGTATTGTACTGTTACAAATTGCTAGGAGGGTAGCTCTAGTGTTAAGTGTTCTTTACACAGTAAAAAAAAAAAAAAATGAAAATTCTGCCTCTCTTTGCTATTTTCTCTCTCCCACAGTCCCATGTCACTTTTCCCATGAAATCCTTTTCTGTCTTCAAACATGTGTACTTGCAATGCCTCTGGCCCGGATGATTGCTCCCTGTCCCCCACCCTTACCTTTTCCGCCTAAAAACCTACATGTAATTCAGGTTTTTTTTTCTTTTTTTCTTTTAGGACTCAGAGAGGAATTGAAATCTTTAAATACTCCTCCCTGAGTCTGTTCCCGCCTTCCTCCTCCACTGGTTAAGACCGAGTTACGTGCACTCTGCTGTGAGCTCTGGTGGCTCCCTAGCCCATCTCACTGTGCCTCACCCTAACCTGCACTGTGGGGGTGTCTTAGGTTGGGGAGACACTTAAGGGCAGATACCCTAAGTCTTGTCTTGGCTGTGGTGCTCTTAGCGCTTGGTGTCTATGTGAAACAAAGCCAGTGAGTTGAGTGCCAGACATCAGGTAGGCAGTTAAATGGGTGAACCAGGGCTCGCCCAGCCTCCTAACTCCAGGTGTTTTTTCACTATTCCAGACTGCCTGTCTAGATCACTATTTGTACCAGTACGTTCCCTTGGGAGAGTTACTTAAGATTCTCTCTCATACTTGGTGAGTTATCATCAGGTTCATTATGTCCCTCCTGTAAAGGTAGACACGGCTTTAACTCATTCATTTCTCTAGGTATCTGCCACGTTTTGTGGATATAGACAAAATAACCATAAATGTCTTTTGAAAATTCCATCAGAGATAAGTAAACTGATAATGGCAGTGCACTGTATAAATACCTCCAAATGCCTTGTATGCAAAGAAATCTTCATCCCTAAATACTTGTGATTCAGGTGGTTGCCTCTTTGTGGGGTCATAGAAAACTGGCATGAGCAGCTGACGCCACCTCCTCTCCAGTGTTGTTTTGGGCTCTGAGGCATGAGAATGGCGTGGATGGGAGGGTTTCTCTTTGTCCTTGATCACCAAAAGTCAGCCTTGTTCTTCATTTTTTAGTAGGTGATTTCTAAGTGCACTACTTTCTTAGAAGCTTTTCCGCTGTAGTCAGAGGACTGACTTGCTCTGACAATGAGGTTTTCAAAATCGCTTTTCCCACTGTGAAGAAGATAGAAAAAGAAACAAAGGAATATCCTTATGATGCTGTGGAAATAGGATATTTCTCCATAGTGCAATAGCAGCCATGATTTCTTTAAAATCAACTCCCACGTGGGAGTTGGGCTCCTCCTAAGCAAAGGATGGTAGTTATCCCTGGAGCCATCCAGAAGATACATGGTTAGCAATGCTAGGGAAAACAAAATCTAATTTGCAGATAGGATATTTATCTTTAGATAACAAAAACCGGGAAATGAGATTTGTAATTTTAAAAATAGCTGGTACATGAATATAGGTTAAAAGAAATGAACTTTGGCATCTTGGAGTTCCTTTGTAGGCGGAGAAGGCTATGTGAAATGCTTCTGGGATCCACCCTCTCTCGGAAATGTGTGAAGCTGCCTTTGCCTTTCGTTGTATGGCCATCTCACTGCGAAATCATTTTGTTGTTAAATATGAAGTTTTGCAGTGTAGATTGCACTGAGCATCTTTTAATGGAGTGATTTAGAGCAGCTGCAAAAGGTTCTGGAATTCCCAGGGATCAGTCAAGCGGCTTTTCTGTGGTTACAGATCCCATAGTGAAAGGAGCTTCTGGGAGGGTGGGGGTGGAACAACTGGGCAAGAGGAAGACAGACAGACAGAACCGACTCAGAGGGACAGGCTGCTGGGCTTGCCCCACCAGGGTGCTTTAGCTGCCCTGTTTGCTTAGCAATCTCCTCCTCCTGCCTGTCTCTCCGAATGGTGGGTGCAAGGCTGGGACTGCCCCTACCTGTTGCACAAAGTCGGGGCTTACCAGTCTGCCCTTTTCATTTTGGAAAAATCTGTAAAATATAATGGTAAAGGGAAATTGACTTTCTAGAGGAGGAAATGGAAGCCGAGGGAAAACATGCAAGGTTGACCGGTTAATGGTGAAACACAGCCTGCGGTATGGCATTCCTGGCCTGCAGTACATTCACATCTCATTCCATTCCTGAGCACTTCAGTGTGTTGTCTCATTATATATATTCCTGTAATTTTGTGTGTGTAGTTTTTCTTTTTCTCAAATCAAAGTTTCTCTCTGAGTAACCACGTCTTTGCTTGTATTGATTACTCATTCTGTGCAAGGGATTCTGCAATCATTTTCAACTTTTTAAAAATATATACTTATGTATTTATTGGAAAGGCAGAGAGAAATCTTCTATCCATTGGTTTACCCCCTAAATGGCCACAAAAGCCAAGGCTAGTCAGTTTGAGGCCAGGAGCCTGGAGCTGCTTCCTGGTCTCCTATGTGGGCACAGGGCCCCAAGCACTTGGGCCATCCTCCATGCTTTCCCAGGCACATTAGCAGGGAGCTGAATCAGAAGTGGAGCAGCCAGGACTTGCAAGGGCACCCATTTGGGATACAGGCATCGCAGGTAGCAGCTGAATCTACAACGGCACAGCACAAGCCCCAGTCATTTCCAGCTTACCCGTGGAAAACTCCTTGTAAAGTAGATGTTAGGCCGGAGGAGGAAACTGGTTTAGAGAATTTCTGGAGGTTGAATATGTGCTGAGCTTGACACATGTGGATGGGTGAAAGCCACAGGGCTGCCTGGGCTGAGGGTCCCTCTCCAGTCTGAGTGAGAGCTCTTCATCAGCACCTTACATTGCTTTCCCTTTGCCACCTGCTCAGGCCTCTGTCCATGCTTGGTGCATCCTCTGTGCACCTTAAATGCTTGTTAACTAAAGCCAGCCTTTCCTTCACCATCTGTCTTCTCTAAGATCCTCACATTTAAGGGTCTCCACAAAGCCATGTGGCCTCATCTCATCTAGGCGGTGAATTGGCAACGTGCATGCATGTTGCCCTGGATGGAGCCGAGTGCTCAAAGATGGTTATTTGAAAATTATTGCTATGGCACCACTCCTTCAAAAGTTCATGTGAATACCACTACATGCAATGAAATGCAGGCATCTTGAACATGAGGTTGGGCAAAGGAAGCCAGACACTGAATGGTAATACCATATGGTTCATTTTGTGTTAAGATTGAAGATAAGCAAACTAAAGGGTGCTGTTGGAAGTCAGGAGAGAGGTTACACTTGGTCAGTGAGAGAGCAGGAGGAGCAGGGTCAAGCTAGAAGTTGGTTACATGCTTATTTGTTTTATAAAGGGCTATTTACGATGTATTCACTTTTCCACATGCATAGCAAGCATACTTACACATAAAGTAAACACATGGGACTGGTACTGTAGTGTAGAGCAGCTAAGCCTCTGTCTGCAGCGCCAGCATCACATAAGGGTGTCAGTTTGTGACCCAGCTACTCCACTTCCCATCCAGCTCTCTGCTATGGCCTGGGAAAGCAGTAGAGGATGGCTCAAGTCCTTGGGCCCCTGCACCCATGTGGGAGAGCTGAAAGAAGCTCCTGGCTCCTGGCTTCAGCCGGCCTCGCTTGGCCTTTGCAGCCAATTGGGGAGTGAACCAGCAGATGAACCTCTCTTTCTTCTCTGTCTCTCCCTTTGTCTGTCTGTAGCTCTTACTCTCAAATAACATGTTAAAAAAAATACACAAAGAAAATCCAAAAAATGCATTCAAAAATTCCATTGTACGCATGTTGAGTTGTCATGGGACCTGAGCACAAGATGAAGTGACCCAAGGAGTGTTCAGTTCTCAGATGCTCCCTAGCACAGTGCCGGCACATGGAACCTTGTCATTCGGTCCTGGTCAAGTAAACAGATGAAGTATGAGAGTAATCTTATGCAATTGGATACTCTTGAACAGGCATACCTATGGTATTTCTCATCCAAGGAGAGAAATAGTGATACCTCACAGTGTTATCATGTTGCAGAAGTTCCAGGTATCGTAATAATATTGTTGTTAATCTATAAGGCATGTGTTTTCATCATGCCCATTTTATGGAGGAGAAAATGTTGCTCCATGAGTTCAGTTATTTGCTGAAAGCATATGCCTAGTAAATCCTGGAGACAGAATTAAACTCTGGCGTTCTGAATGCTAATCCTTTGCAATTTTTTAAACTGAGATGGAGAAAGAGAGACAAGAGACAGAGAGAGAGGTGGGATCCCATTATTTGAATGATCACCACTGCCTCCCAGGGTTTGTATCAGCAAGAGTTTGGAATAAGAAGCTGGAGCTGAGTATCATACCCAAGTACTCTGATGTGGGATGTGGGCATTTTAACCAGGTCTTATCGACCAGGCTAAATGCCTTCCCCAAGCCTTTGCTTTTGGCCTTGATGTTATTATGTGTGTCTGATTGCATACACATGCAGTATATGTATCTCTCTTCCCCTGTCCAACTTCACACACAGATATGATTCAAGAGCTGCCCCAGCCCTGCCAAACTACAGCAATGACTCTCTGCCCTTCAAAACACCCAGTGTGATGACTTAATGGTGACTTCAGTAACCTACCTTTGCCAGTTCTCCATCTCTGTTCTCCCACCTGATGTTGGCCATTGGCTATGGTAGTTTTTAGCCTAATGGTATCTCTCACTGAAATGGTGCCAGTACCTAAAGTCTGCTGCCTACGTGTATGTCTGTCTCAGGCTTCAGCTTTGCAGTCAATGTTGTCTTTTCTATTGCTGGCCATCTTCTGAGAGTGATGGGCCTGGAGCCCTTTTTCTACAACCTTCTGGGAGCTGTGTGTTTTGTGGCCAGTCTTATGCGTAAAAGGACAGATTCATTCTGAAAACCTTGACTCCATTTCCCACACAGCTTTAATAGTGGTCTGAGTTTATGTTATCTAGTAAGACTGTCCACTGTTAGCCAGAGACCTATGTAATATTCACATTTCTGGTTATCCATGTAAACTAAAACTCCAGAAAACAAGCCCTGGAGGTTCAAACATGCTTTCTGTTCCAGGATTATATTTCATTTGTTTGGATCTAGAATGAAAATGAGAAGAGAGATTCAAAGCAGGAGTTAACACTCCCAGGAAAGACAGCAAAGCTAGGGAGAGGCCAGCCGGCGACGTATAGAAAAAGGTGTCAAGCGTGCTTTGCTTCTGAGTGAATATACATGTTATAAGACTAATAGCAGGTGTATTCAATTAACATATATGTTGGAATAAGTGGGCATGTGTGTGGTGCTAATATACAGTTATGTGGGTGGGGGAACAGAAGATGCCCCAGTGCATCTCAGCCCTTGTTTCCTTCCTGTCAATTGAGTAACCGACTAGTTGTCAGTCCAGCGTGTAACAGTGATAACAGTAGCCTCCTTGCTCTACCATCCATACTGAAAAGAAAAACGATTTTTTAAAAAATTGCATATCAAGCATTTTAAATGTGGTTTGCTTTTCTTCGGCAGCTGGATGCTTTGGCTTCAGAATCTGCTTGGCCACAAAGCGCAGGAACTTACTTAGTGGGAACTTGATATTTCTGTACCATGTACCAAAGAAGAGAACTCAGAAGCATCCGGATCATCCCATGGTGGTTCAGTAATTTTAAACAGGGCAGTGTAATTGTTACAGGCTTCCAAAGAGATGCAGAGAATGAAGTCAAACTGATTCTTGATCGGAAGGGACTTTTGGGATCTAGTCCAGCAGTCGATGTTTATGAGTCAGAGTCGACAAATGGTGTCTCCTTGCACCTGTTAGTATGTCTGAACTCTGCATTATGAACGGCTTTGTTCTGTGAAGTGAATGGAAACTACCAATCTCATTCCAGGTTGAATTGTAGGTCCAAGTCTCCCTACAGAGCCAGAGGGGACAGCACAGCCCCTACACTGAATTTACTAGACAGTCTACTACTTTCCACTGCTGGGGGTTAAAAGTGTGTCAACTTCTGATTGGGTAGCAGATGAAGATGCTGTTCAGAGAGAAGCAGAGACAGCCGTGGTGATATTGCAGACGCGTGCATGTGCCTGGCTTTCTCTGTTGTGTTTTCAGAGGCTGCATATATCAGCCCGGAGTTCTTGTGGCAATGCTGGGTCTGTGGTGATTTGGTTTCTCTGTTAATAATGCAGGATAGGGCCACGTTAAGCAAGCAGTCTGCTCTGCTGCATTTAAAGTCTCGGAATGTGAATGTTGATTTTTGTCATTGTGGCCTGGATTCGTTTTCCTCTATGAAAGAAAGGAAATTTTATTAGAATGAGGTTAGGATAAAATTCCTCGTTAGTTAGACCACATTCAATTAGTTCAAGATTTTGTTTATTGTGGAAATCATGCAAGATCTACAGGTTTCATATTTTTGAGATATTTCACTTTCTGTTCAGGTACAAGCTGTCAATCAAGGCTAATCAAACTGGCACAGTTAACATGATACATCATAAAATTTCACAATAATGTCAACCTGTAATTCTGTCAATCTGGTTAAGGGAAATGGGCTCCAAACAATATTGTCATTTTGTAATAACACTCGGAAGGTGTTCCAGAATAATGTTGCCATCCTCTCCCACACCCCCTGCCTGACTGCTACCAGAGGTAGGATTTACTACTGACAAATGGCTGGGCGGTCAGAGCCATTCCTGGTTCTTCCTACTGGTGTGACTGGGAGTAGGGCCCCTTGAATGGAGAGTGCTGGCCCCCAGCACTTCTCCCATCTGACCCCTTTGATGAGTGCAGAAGGATGTGTTTCGGACAGAGTGCCAGTATTTCACACTGCTTGCCTCACATGGTGTGAAACGTGTTGGCCTTGAGTCCTCTTAGTTATTCTGTCAACACACTTAGTCTACATACGTTATCCTTTATGAACTTGACTTCTAGTGTATTTGAAAAGCATCCGTTTGCAAAAGCACCGCAGTTAACAGTAAAACACAGGCTGCCTGGTACACAAGGCGATAAAGCACAGCTCCCTCTGCAAACTTTACGTTTTGTTTTGCAGCCCCAGGACATCACGGTCGCTCATTGAATTAGGAGGGGTAATCGACTCAGGAAGCCTCTGGACTTGGGCTCTGTGTGTCCTTGACTTCCTCTGGGCATCCTTGCCTGGAAGCCTGGACTCCCTGCCCTTCAGTTGCTGGGTCTCCCTTATGCCCACTATGGCTAGGTCTTTAATTCTTTGATTCTGTTAATTTTTTTCTCATCAAAAAAAAAAAAAAAACCTACACATTTCTATTACAGATATAGACTCAGGTATCTTTCTTCATGTATGCCCTGGGATACATCTTAAGGAAAAGAATTTTTTTTTTTTCTGTGAAAGAAAAGGACTGGCCGGGTGGTGATTTTAAATTCTAATTTTGTATCATTATTTTAAAGCTGGGGAGACATCCTTCAAAGATATCTTATCCAGAAGCACAAACAAATAAAAAGAGTGTCTCTTGTGCATGTCAGACTTGGAGTCCACACTCCCTCCTCTGGCCTTACCTTCATGGGGTGCATTTTACAAATAAATGGCTGAACGCTGAGATTCCTGGTGTTCCACTCTATTAATCCTTGGGCACTTTTGTGGGTTATATTTTGTTTGCTCTGGTGCCAGACAAACTCTGTGGGTGGTGATATATTAGTGGGACATGGAAGTCTGACAGATGGAGACGTTCCCCAGTTATTACATTTGACGAAAGTCCCAGAGGGCCATAGGGAACACCAAGCAGGAAGCAGACTTTGCAGTGCCATCCCTGTGCCTGTTCAATGAGCCTCAGGATACAGCGGCCATGCCACCTGTGTCCGTGGCAGCTCTGGTGACCCGTCGGATCTTCCAGTACAGGCTGAGTGTCTCTTTTCCAGAATGTTTAGAACAAGAAGCGTTTCAGATTACAGAGTCTTTGGGATTGGGGAATATTCACATAGACTTAACCCACTGAGCATCTCTAATCTAGAATTTCAAAATCCAAGATGATCCAAAATCCAAAACTATTTGATGCTCAAAATGTTTTGGATTGTGTAGTCTTTTGCATTTTGGAGTTCCAGATGAGGAATGCTCAACCTGGGCTGTTTACTCAAAATTGGGCCTCCCTCTCTCCCTGCCTTCCCCCTCTCCCTCCCCTCCCCCTCTCCCTTCCCTCTCTCTCCCTCTCCTCCTGGCCCTTCCCTGCCCCCTCCAGCTCACCTTTATTCCTTCCCTCTCTGTCTTTTAACAGGGCAGGGGCTGAATTTTTTTTTTAAATAGATTTTATATTTTTTTTTATCTATTTGAAAGGCAAAGAGGCCAAGATTGAGGGAGATCTTCCATCTTCTGGTTCATTCCTCAAGTGTCTGCATCAGCTGGGGCTAAGTCAGAAGCCAGGAAGTCATTCCAGATCTCCTACATGGGTGGTAGAGACCAAAGGATCAGAGGCCATCACTCGCTGCCTTCCAGGGTGCACTTGAGCAGGAAAAAACTGGAGTCAGAAGCAGAGAGGAGACTCAAAAGCAAACACTCCAGGGTGGAATTTAGGCGTCCCGGGTGGTATCGGAACTGCTGCACCAGACACCTGCACCTGAGCATCTCTTGCTTGCTCTCCTGTTCTAGGCCATGTCCCTGTTACTGACTTGACCACTTCTCCCTGTTTCTCTCACCAGCCATGGTTTCCGCTCACTCACAGCTGAGTGGTTCAAAATAGTAAGATATAGAAAAGAAAACTTAGAACCTAGGGAGATTTCTCTCCTCTCCTCTCCTCTCCTCTCCTCTCCTCTCCTCTCCTCTCCTCTCCTCTTCTTTTTTAATTTTTGACAGGCAGAGTGGACAGTGAGAGAGAGATGGAGAGAAAGGTCTTCCTTTGCCATTGGTTCACCCTCCAGTGGCCGCTGCGGCCGGTGCACTGCGGCCAGCGCACCACACTGATCCGAAGCCAGGAGCCAGGTGCTTATCCTGGTCTCCCATGCAGGTGCAGGGCCCAAGCACTTGGGCCATCCTCCACTGCACTCTCGGGTCACAGCAGAGAGCTGGACAGGAAGAGGAGCAACTGGGACAGAATCCGGCACCCCGACCAGGACTAGAACTCTGTGTGCCAGCACTGCAAGGCAGAGGATTATTCTATTGAGCTGCGGCGCCGGCCAGGGAGATTTCTGATGCCATAAACAACAGGAGTCACTGTGTACTTATTCCTCGTGTGGGATCTCTGTCCTTAATGTGTTGTCCAATGTGAATTAATGCTATAACTAGTACTCAAACAGTATTTTACACTTTATGTTCTGTGTGGGTGCAAACTGATGAAATCTTTACTTAATATATACTAAATTGATCTATATATAAAGATAATTGAAAATGAATTTTGATGTGAATGGAATGAGAGTGGGAGATGGGAGGGAAGTTATGGGGGGGGAGAAAGCCATTGTAATCCATAAACTATACTTTGGAAATTATATTTACTAAATAAAAGTTTGAAAAAAAATAAACTGGAGTCAAATGGATAAGAAAGATAGATGAAATTTAAATTTAACTGTATGACAAGAGTCATGATAAAAACTGAATTTAGGGAGGCCATAAAAGACAAAGGTGGGCCTTGTAAATGTGATGACATCTGTCAGTCTTTCTCTCCCTTCACCCTTTTCTCAGTATATATTTATTGAATATCTCTTTAGAATCAAAATATGGCTAGACAGTTATGATACCTCTAACACTTATGGAAATAAAAATGTTTCAAGTGATTTTATGAGTACAATGATATTAAAACAAGGGAGAAAACACTTAGCATGGCAGCCAGATTTCCCTTAATCAATTTTAATTGAGATATTTGTTAATATAGTAGAAAGCTTAATATAACACTGAGTAATAGAAGCTAAGGGAAGATTTGTCATGAGTGGTAGATAAGTTACCTTGCAAATGGTAGAGGACATGATCTTGTGATTGATTATAAAAGGATGTAGTTAGCTGAATAGAGATGTGCAAAACTCTGAAAATTAAAATACTACATTTTGCCTTATGACCAAGTTCAAGAGGTCAAAATAATACTAATTTTGCTTCCAGCAATAGTTAAGTGTTCAGAATTAATAAGTTAGAGTGTTAAGATAATATAAGAAAAGTAAACAGAGGTTTGTTAGTAATTGGACAGCTCAAAGTAAAAGAATCTTTGACCAATAAAATACAGATCATTAATCCAGTAAGACAACATTTGTTGAACAACTGTAGGCAAACAGACCATGCAGATGTGAAAGCCAGATATGTAAGAGCACTTGTACAAAAATAACCATGGAGCAAGGTTGAATATCAGTGGAATGGGGCCATGAAAAAAAATGTGAATTTCATGCAACCAAAGAGGGAAAGCTGGCTCCCTTCCTGGGTAGTGGGAGCTGGATCAGTGGAAAATGTTCCAGGGGTTTTTCATTGCATGTAAGCTATAGTCTAAACTTTCCCTGGACCACTTCTCTAGCTTCTGGTTTCTCTCTGGTCGTCTTTGCCTGTATTAGCCTTCCTTTAGTTTCTGCCTCCCTTAACCCTCCCTCCTTTCCTTCCTTCCTTTGAGTTAAGAGGGGAGAGGAGAGAGATCTTCCATCCTCTGGTTTACTTCCCGAATGTCCACAATGGTCAGGCCAAACCTAGGAGCTTCATCCTGGTCTCCCATGTGCAGGGGCCCAAGCAATTGGGCTGTCTCCCATTGCTTTCCCAGGGGCGTTAGCAGAGAGCTGGATTGGATGTAGAGCAACCAGGACCCAAACTGGTACCCATGTTGGATGCAGATGGTAGCTTAACCCTCAGCACCCAAAGCCAGCCCCTTCCCTCAGTTTCTTGACTTCTCCATGTTCTTTCTTTCTAATGCCTAGCACGTGGTTCCTTCTGTCTGGAATGCTGTGTCCAAGGGCCCCTGTCTTTGACTTTCTCCACGTTAATCTCACTTCCTGTTGCATCTAAAGTGTAACTCCCTGAGGCAAGCCTCTTTGATGCCCCACTTACAGTCTGATTCTTTTCCTACATTCTCGATGGTCCAGGTCTTTCCTTCCCTAGCCCTTGTTATTCTACATCCCTTAGTGTGATGGGCTGTTCAGTATCTGTGTGTGATGCTGACTGTAGCCTCTGTGAAAGTGAGGTGTGGTATCTGTTCTTGCCTGGCTTTGTATTCCCGGTACCTTGTCATTAACATGTTATTCATTGTAAAGACACTTGTGTTGGTTGAGTAAATGAATTTCTGTCCTTAAAAGGTGAACAGAAACTCAACTGCCAGTGCTACCAAGGGAGGGAAAGAGCAACAGCAGGCATTGATGAGTGACAAGCATGATGTTGGAATATTGAGGGATTGCTAACGTGTGCCTTTGCCGAGGCCTCCTGGGAGGAAGGTGGGGCCCGATCACAGGACACCTGCTCCTCCAATGTGATGTTGCAGTGTGTTTGGGATCTTGGAGTGGGATTTGAGCCTTTAGAGTGATTTCTTTAGTACCCTTAGAAAGAAAAAATAATTTCACAGGAAAAAAAAGAGGCTGGTTTTATGTATTACAAGATGAGCGGGAGGCATTTGGCCTAGCAGTTAAGATGTCAGTTAGGATACCTTTATTCCACATGGAGTGCCTATGTTCGACTCCAGCTCCTGACTCCAGCTTCCTGCTGATGTGGCCCCAGGGAGGCATCAGTGATGGCTGAAGTATTTCAGTCCCTGTTACCCGCATTGGAGTCTTGGATTGAGTTCTTGGCTCCCAAACCACATGGGTGTTTGGGGAGTGAACCCGCAGATGGGAGCTCCTTCTGCTTGTCACTCCTTCTCATAATTAAAAAAAATAAAAATAAAAAATTTTAAAAGAAATTTATAAAAAGATTTCACCAAAGAATGTTTGGAATTCTGAAAATGTGGTTATGTAAAAATAATGTTTTTTGAAAGAAAATTCCAAACACCAGGAGTCTGTTGTGAGCAAAACGCCATCATAGCTGCCATGTATGAATAAAAGATATCCATTAAACCCTTGCAGTGAAGACATTGGGGGGAGAGTGGGGGTTGGGGGCTGATGACCCTGTCCAGCAAATTTAATGGAGTTTCCCAGGATAAGCCTGTGATGAAGCTATGCTCACTCAGATGACCAAAAACAGGATAAATACATCCCGGCTCCTATAAATCAGTGACTCAAGAGTGAGCCCTAAAGTTGTATCTTCAATTTCTGCCATTCAAGAGGGGACATTAATAAAAGACCTCATTGTAAAAATCCTTTTCTTTAAAAAAAATTATTTATTTATTTGAAAGAGTTATACAGAGAGAGGAGAGGCAGAGAGAGAGAGAGGTCTTCCATCCGCTGGTTTACTCCCCAGTTGGCCGCAACAGCTGGAGCTGCGCCAATCCAAAGCCAGGACCCAAGAGCTTCTTCTGGGTCTCCCACACGGGTATAGGGGTCCAAGGACTTGGACCATCTTCTACTGCTTTCCCAGGCCATAGCAGAGAGCTGGATTGGATGTGGAGCAGCCAGGTCTTGAACCAGTGCCCAATATGGGATACTGGTACTTCAGGCCAGGGCGTTAACCTGCTGCGCCACAGCGCCAGCCTCAACCCTTTTCTTATAGTAGATACCTGCCACTGTGTGAAGCTCGGGGTTGGGTACCATTGCTTTCCAGTCCTGCCCCGCGTGTGACACAGCCTTTCAGAGTGCATTCTGAAGGTTCCAGACCAAGGCCAATCATATTCTTCAAGTCAGAGGTTCCCCCTGCAGCTAGTTACATAAGGTGAAAAGCCACTTGGTGGTATAAACGCCAACTTCATGGAAGAACTTTGGCTCGTGATGCCTAGGCAGATGAACCGATTGGCTCTAAATAAGCATCACTATCTATGAATGATTGAG
This sequence comes from Lepus europaeus, assembly GCF_033115175.1. NCBI lineage: Eukaryota > Metazoa > Chordata > Mammalia > Lagomorpha > Leporidae > Lepus > Lepus europaeus. The sequence goes on along the minus strand of NC_084837.1, from coordinate 41,613,884 downwards.
ACCTGATGACTCCTTTTCCAAAATTTGAATGAGAGTATTTTGCAGCGTATTTTTTATTTTTTTTAATTTTGATTTAATAAATATAAATTTCCAAAGTACAACTTTTGGATTATAGTGGCTTTTTCCCCCCATAACCTCCCTCCCACCCACAACCATGCCATCTCCCACTCCCTCTCCCATCCCATTCACATCAAGATTAATTTTCAATTATCTTTATATACAGAAGATCAATTTAGTATATACTAAGTAAAGATTTCAACAGTTTTTGCAGCATATTTTATACTCATTCAGAAGTATTCAGAAAGACCATAAAGAGTGATCCTATCTCAAACATATGTCTTAGAAATAAGCAGGGTTTCATTTGCTGGCTGAGAATTTAAGTTCCTTTGGTGAAGAATAGTAGTGCCCACTCAAAATGAGTAGGCAGTTGGAATGTGGTGGCGAGCCAGTGTTTGGTGCTGTGGTTTAGATAACCCATTGGGATGCCTGCATCCCATATCTGAAGAACAGTTCAAGTCCCACCTCCTCCACTTGTGAACCAGCTTCCTGCTAATGCACTCCCATGGAGGCAGTAAGTAAATGACTCAACACTGGAGTACCCCATCACCCCTGTGGGAGACCCAAATCGAGGTATAGGCTCTTTACTTCAGCCTGGTCCAGCCCTTGCTGTTGCTGGGATTTGGGGAGTGAGCCAGTACAAGAAAGATACCTCTCCTTCCACCCTCTGTTTCTCTGCCATTCAAGTAGAATTAAAATTTCAAAAAATAAAAATAATCTTTAAAAAAGAAGAGAGAGAATAGAACGGAATGAAGAAGTCTTGACTGCTTTAGAAAGCATGGTGTCCCGGTACAAATGCAGGCACATTACCTGATGTGATCATCTGTGCATCTTGCTTTGAAAATACTAAATATCCTTAAGCAATGCAGGGTATAACGTAGTATGTCCTTTTAAATTACTGTAAGATGAAGATTCTTAGTTTCTTCCAAATATTTCCCAGAAACAAAGCAGTAAAAATGCAAACTGTGATTCAGAACTTGGGAACTGAACTTGATTTTCAGATGCTCCTGCACCAGCAGAGTTGAAACTGAATTCTCCCGTGTAAAGGGTGTTCGGAAAAAGTGAAACGTATTTCCTGGAAAAGGTGCTTTTTCTATAGAACAGTTTGCTATTTCTGTGTCTCGCTTCGTGGATGCATAATTACATAGACTTACATGTACACATGTTGCCCCGAAACACGTACGCAGCCACCTTCTTAGGTAGTGAGATCTTCACTTACGTCATCCCTGTCTGTGCCTTGGCAGTATGTCCTCTCTGGTGTTAACTCAGCACATGGATTTGGATCTGTAAAGGCCAGTGCAGTTCTGTATGTCTTAGATAATGTGGCGGTAACAGGTGAGGGCAGCTGGGGTGCAGCTGCTGACCGCTACTCTGCCACACTTTCTTTTTGGTTGATATGTAAGAAGAAACATTCAACTTAGGTTATGTAAATGATAAAGTTGTGATTAAGAGTTTTAAGAGACTGGGTTAAACTGTTTCTTTTCTGGGTAGAAAACTGGGAACCACCTGTGGATTAGAATTCTCCTTTCCACTCCAGCTGGTGACTCAGGTAAACTCGCCAAGCTCTGTTCCTTCACTGGCTAAGGGGCAGGGTTTCTATGAGAGTCAGTAGGCAAGAATGAACTTCCTGTTAGAAAAAAATCACATTATTTTCCTTAGAACACATCTATTGTCTTTTTTTTTTCTTCTGTAAATGCAGTGATGACCCATGTGAAAATCAAGAGTTTGATTTTCCATAAACAAAACTAAAATGAAGCTATACTTCCCTATGAATGAGCTAACGTAGGCCTAAAATGCACACTAATCATAGCTCTGCCGTTTGCTGGGAGCATTCACTGAGCTAGTTACCTCTCCTTGTCTTATTTTCTTCACCTGCGAAAGGGGGCATTCTCCCTCTGCATTGTTGTATTAAGCAAGTTAATACAAAGTGTTTATAAAATATACATATAAATATATGTTGTTATACACACACATAGACACACACATATCATAAGCTGCCAGTAAAGTCCTTTATAACTATCCAGAAATGTTTATTTACATACATTGCTATTCAGAACATAACAAGGAAAAGCACAAAATAAAACCTCTCCATTCTCATCCCGTGTAAAGGAAGACTTCTCGTCCTTCCCTAATTCTCTCTTTTATTCTTGTGTATCATTATTTTTCCCTGGAGATGCTGAGTATATTTCCCTGAAAATGTTGCTTAATAGTCAAATATTACACTTGATCTTCGGTATTTTCATTCATGACTGGTGCCAGCAAATATAAAACTGAAACTGATTAGACACAGAAAACCTAAACATACTAAAATACATATATTCAGCTCGTCTTGGTCCTGCTATCAGGAGCCCTACTGTTTGCATATGGAAAGAATCTTACCTTTCCATTAGGAGAAAGTGCAGGCACTGACATTTCCAGTTCTTGCCAAAGAATCTTTCTCAGCTCCTAGTTCACTGGTGTGGGGACCTTGGACTGCTGCCGCTGGGGAGAGACATTATTTATCATCTGAGCAGGTGGCACTTGCACTGCCCCAAGTTTGCAGGCTGCCTAAGATGAGTCTCTTGCAGGCCCCCTTTCAACTTGGCTTTGTAACGTTGTCGATCCTGGAGGTTGTTTCCCACACTGTGCAGGGTGTGGAGCAATTGGTTATTAATATCTTTGAGGCACTTCCTGCAGTGAGCGATCTGTTGTGGTTCTCACTAGTGTTCAGTGTTTTCCCAATTAGCTCTTTCAGGCTGTGCCAGGGTCAAGCTTAAGTTTCAGGGAGATCCCTGGAGTCTGTTCTTCAGTGGCACTTTTGCTGAGCACTGATCAACATTCAGCCTTTTTAAAAAAATTACTGTAACTTTGCTGAGGAGTTTATTTTACATGCGAACATCAAGAGATTGAGGCCAAGGAATTTGTTTATTTTTATCATGTTAACCTCCTTCCTCCTGTCAAGGTCTATCCTATCGCGTGTGATTTCCTTTTTCTACCAGTGTTTGGCTGTATGTTATGTGCAGAGATGTGGTATAGTATTTCAAAAGGAAAGGGCTGGTGTTACGGCTCAGTGGGTTCAGCTGCCACCTACAGTGCTGGCATCCCGTATCGGCGCATTGTATCATTCCATGCCAGCATAGTTGAGTCACCAGCTGCTCTGCTTCCAACTCAGCTCCCTGCTAAATCACCCAGGAAAGCAGTGGAAGATGGTTCTAGTTCTTGGGCCCCTGCCACACATGTTGTAGGCCCAGATGGAGTTCCTGGTTCCATGGCTTCAGCCTGGTCCATCCCTGGCTGTTGTGAGCATTTAGGGAATGAATCGGCAGATGGAAGATCTCTGTCTCTGAATCTCTGTGTCTCTTTGTAACTCTGCCTTCCAAATAAATAAAATAAATCTTAAAAAAAAAAAAAGGTTTCTAGGGAGATGATGTATCTCAGGAATGTAGTTAGGTAGTCAGTTGTTGAACATGTGGTTCTTTTCTGCTGTGAGTGAACAAAAGTAATTAGTATCATATATAAACTAAATATACTATCTAGAGTTTAAGCATTTGAGAAACAGAGACATGATCCTCCTTTCCTGTTTGCCAACCCTGACCACACCCTGTAGTGATGGCTGTTTCAAGGGGTGGCCTTGAGCCCATGTTCTTTTTAGGATCTGTCTCTCCCTACCAAGTCACTCCAAACTAATATGCAGTTTAAAGAAAAACAGTGAAACGTCTACGCACACGAAGCCTCTGGATTGTTCTAAAGGAAACTTACCATCAAAGTACTGAATCCAGAATTTCCGGAGCTACTGTAGTTCTGTGTCCAAACGCGAATGTCAAGCCTGGGTGTGTGATAGTGAACTTGGTAATTTGACCACCTGGTGTTGATTCAGCCTGCTTGTACTCTTAGTGTTTTGGTATTCCTCCGAGGTGCCCCGTTCATCTTTACCTTCACCCCTCAGTTTGGGTGGAGTTTTTTCCAATTGCAGTCCTGGGAAAGGGTTTGTGATTCAGTATTTCCGGGCGGAGCCCTGACTACTTGTGGCCGTGCCATGCTAAATGACTTAACAGTGGACCTGTCTCACCCTGTGCTGCAACTATTAGAAGAAGAAAAATACACACTTTTCTACTGGATTTGAACTGATGAGGTTTGGTTTTGGCAGTGTCGGCTGCCTCCTCACCACCTCAGTGAACCTGAACTTTGAAGCCCATCAAGTAGGAGGCAGAACTGGGGATTAGGGAGAAATCAGAACCTGCTGACATAGTTTGAGTCCCCAAATAAAACCTTACCTAAAATACTTGAAGCCAGCTTTCTTTCCTTTTTTCCTTTCATTTTAGATGTGTGCCTAATTCTGAGCTAAACTGGAATTTGTGTGTGTGTGTGTGCGCGCTTAAGCTGTGCTGAGTTGGATCTTGGATCTTCTTTCTCTACTTTTTTAAAGATTCATTCATTCATCCATCCATCCATTTGGAAGCAGAGCAACAGGGAGAGAAGGGAGAGAGATCCTCCATTTGCTTATTCATTAACCAAATGGGCACAACAGCCAAATCTGGGCCAGGAAGATGCCAGGAGCCAGGAATTCCATCCTGATCTCCCACTTTGGGCCATCTGCTGCTGCCGGCCCAGGTGCATTAGCAGGAAGATGGATTGGAAGTGGAATAGCCAGTACTGAAACCTCCACGGTTACAGTGGATTCTGATTCTGTAAGTGGTGGCTTAGCTTGCTGTAGTGCAGTGAAGGCCCTCTTCTTTTTCAGTTACTAGAGTTTAGTACTACAAAGAGCAGAAATGCTGGTGGGCTAGGGGGAGCTCTTATTGTGGCACAGCAAGTGAAACTGCCACCTGCTATGCCAGCATCCCATCTGGGAGTCTGTCTGAGTCCTGGCTGCTCCACCTCCTATCCAGCTCCCTGATAATGGACTGGGAAAAGCAGGGGAAAATGGCTCAAGTGTTTGGGCCCTTGCTACCCACATTAGAGACCCAGATGAAGCTCCTGGCTTCGACCTGGCCCAGCACTGGCCATTGCAGGCATCTGGGGAGTGAACCAGTGGATGAAAGATCTCTCTCTCTCTCTCTCTCTCTCTCTCTCTCTCTCTCTGCCACTCTGCATCTCTCTCTGTAACTCTGGCTTTCAAATACATAAATAAATCTTGTTTTAAAAAAGGAGAGTGGATGGAAAAACATTGATAAGAGATGGGATCCAAAAACATTTTTTCTTTGGAGAAGAATGAATTTAAAATATAGGAAAATATTTAGAAAATTACTCCATCTTGTTCAATGTATTATTCTAACAATTAAGTTCAATATCATGGTGTCTGAGTAGGAAGTGATTTCTGTAGGCACCAAGCATACATGTTAAAGGTTATGCAAAATTGTAAGTTAAGCACATATGTAGGCTATGCTGATGCTTATCCAGAACCATGGCACAGCGGTTAACTTTTAAATTTGAAGAATGACAGAATTTGCCAGTATTTTATGTAGCCATAATACCTTAGTTAAAATGGACTTTGTGTTTAAAATGTTCTAAAATGCATCAGTTTACATTGGATTAGAAGCTTGAGCACGTCTAGGATAGTATTGTGCAAAAGTGGTGCTTGATTTGGGTGGCTATTTTTGGAAAGCCTTATTCCCCAGTACTTTAAGAAAAGATTAAAAATGATGTTTGAACCTCGGATATTACAGTCTGAGGTTTGCAGACTGCACTACTTATTGTTCCCTGTGCACTGAAGTTGGTCCACACAAAGTGTGCTTCAACAGCCACATGTGCCCTTGACCGCAGTACTGTGCTGAGCTGAGATGTAGTGCCACCCAGAGTTCTGGGATTTAACACACTGCGATGATTCAGGTTACTCCTTAAGTTCCCATAGCTCAATCCTGAAGCCTGCCACTTGACCCATTCAAGGTTTCTTCCACTTTCAAGTTTCAAAAGCTGCAACATTTTACCATGCTGTTAACAGACTTGCCTGGTAGGGTGAGAAGCCTTGCAAGAGGTGTTCAGGATGTACTCCATCAAACCTCCTGAAACTAAGTGTAGTAGCTACTCTTGGAGGTTTTGAAGGTTGCAAATTAGATTTCAGCGCATAATTTGTGAAAAAGTTTATTTGCTTTTGTAGTATTGTTACAATGCTTGTGTATATACAGACAGAGATATTTTAAAAAGCAAGAATAACACCAGGGATGAAAGTACCAACTGTTAACTCTGTAACACCATGGCAGTGTTAACACATGAGAGAATTTTTCTCTGATGCCATACATTTTATTTATTTATTTTTATTTTTTTTTGGACAGGCAGATTTAGACAGACAGAGAGAAAGGTCTTCCTTTCCGTTGGTTCACCCCCAAAATGGCCGCCACGGCCGGTGCTGCGCTGATCCAAAGCTGGGAGCCAGGTGCTTCCTCCTGGTCTCCCATGCGGGTCTCCCAAGCATTTGGGCCATCCTCCACTGTACTCCTGGGCCACAGCAGAGGCTGGACTGGAAGAGGAGCAACTGGGAAAGAATATGGCACCCCAACCAGGACTAGAACCTGGGGTGCCGGCGCCGCAGGCAGAGGATTAGCCTAGTGAGCTGCGTCGCCGGCCTGATGCCATACATTAACAAGGAAATCCACTAAACATTTTTAAATTTATTTTTGTGAGAGATTGATTGATTACATTTGCTTGTTCATACCATAATGCCCACACAGCTGGGGTTGGGCCAGGCCTAAGCCAGGAAGGTGAAACTCAATCTGTGTTTCCCAAAAGGATGGTATTACCTGCTGCCTTGCAGGGTGCACATTAGCAGGAAGTTGGATGAGAAGCAGAGGAGGCAGAACTTAAACCAGGTATTCTAACATGTGATGCTCCGGGATGGGATGTTAGTGTCCTAAGCAACGACTTAACCATTGTGGTAAATGCCCACCCCAGCTTGTTCATTTCAGTATTTTGACATATATCATTGCTCTTTTGTGGTATGTTGATAGGCAGTAACATTGTTATATAAACATAGACTTGTTTTTCACCTAATGCAAAAGCAACATACTGATGGTTGGTCCAAGTGTGTACTGACCTTCCGACATAATTCATGGTTTTAAGTTGGTGTGCTTTCCTGTCAGAAGCTTGCTTTCTCTTTTATGAAAACAGATACCTTGTATGTTTTATTCTCCAACACAGCCTCAAGGTCTAATTGGGTTGGATTCCCAGTAACTATTTTTTATAATTAAATACACTAATGAATGATGATTGGATTAATTAATGGAAATACATTCTTGAGAATTTGGAAGAAGAGGATTTGGATAAAACAACTTGTACGTAGACAGGCATGAAACTTTTTTTCACTAGTAAATATGATATTATCAAGAAATTAGGAAGAATATTAACAGAAGAACACACATATAGAACTCTCAGGGCAATTTAGTGACAGGAGTAGGTTCAGAACTAACAGGATGATGACATCCCTGGTCCTGAAGCTGGGAACCAAGTGAAACTTAAGAAACGATGGCTGAGAATTCAGAAAGTCACAAGGGTCAATGTTGCCCAAAAAGAAATGGGCGTGAACTCTACCCTGGGGAAAAAATGGGGAAATTCACCCATTGTTTTCAGTCTGTGCATCAAAGTATGAAAAGTAGTTGATGAAAAACTGAAAGGGAGAGATGTTTTTAGGTTTTGGAAGAGGGTAATTGAAAATATATTATAAAATAGAACAGGGACCTCACTTTCGTCAAACTAGAGTACCCAAAAGTTAAGCTGTGTTCCTTAGTAGGAACTTGATTCCCATGAGCAATCCATTTGCTACAAAAGTCCACTAGTGGTAGTAATAATATATGCTAGTTTCCACACAGTGACAGTTTGACCAGTTAAGTTTCTTTGGCAGACGCAGGTGCTTGGGGTTTCACAGTTTTCTTATTTGTTTAAAAAAAAAAAAAAAAAGGTTCACCATAACTGTTAGAGCTAGAAAACTGTTTATATTTGGAGGTTCATGGCCATCAAGATTTGTGCTTAACTGCATCTGAAAAACTTTGGGAGGACTTTGTCCCTAGATATCTTTATTCTTTCCAGTCCTCAGAGAAATGGGGTGAAATGCATCATCTTCACTCCAGAAGTTACTTGTGACATTGAAGTGGTGAAATGGAGCTGTTGCATTCTACCAAAGAGAGTAATGAGGTAGTTGTCAGGGAAATTAGGTAAAAGGAATGCCAGTTACTTAAATCCGTAATTTACAGAGAGAAATGAGAACTTACTCAAAACTCAACCTACTCTGAGATATCTGTTAACATTTGAAAATACTAATACAAATTCTTATGAAATGTTTATTGTATAAATTTCTAACTCTTGTTCACATTGTAAGAGATTAAAGTTCAACTGGCAAATATTGTATTTGGAAAGAAATATTACATGAGTTTAAATAATGAGTTACTCTGCAATAGTGTTCTCATTGTTTTATTCCTTCCTGAATTTTCCAAGACTTGGGGAAGAGTAGAGATGATCATTTTTTAATATTAGTAAAAACTGATTGATGTTCTAAAATTGTAAATAATAGAAAACCAAATGAAGTAGCTATTCATAGCTTTAGATGGCAGATGTGGAAAAGGGGAGGGAAGGATCCTTTGTGTCTCCCTTTATTGTTTATCGAAAAATGGCAGTCATGCCGAATAAATGAAGACAGTAAGATGCTTCAAATTCCAATAACTAACTTTCTTGTGCTTTTGTTATTTGAAGATAATGACTTATAGAATAGAAATGCAGACACTCATGACCATGTTTTAATTCCTGTTTTTATTAATGGCTCATTTTAAAGTCTTAAGGGAAACCCCTCAGCTGCTCTGCTGTAGAGTTCACCTTGAAACCCACTCACAAGGTTTATCATGGAACTTGAAGTTGGGCTATTCGTAGTCCGTGCATGATGTGATGGCTAGCATTCTCCATGACAGTGAATTTCAGTTAGCTTTTTAAACTCTTTTTAAGTTGCTTAAAATATTGAGGTTACTTTGTTTAGTTAGAATCCTGTTTTACAATGTCACTTTAATTTTACTTATAGAAAGTTGGTCCCTGGAAACATCTCTTCTTTCTTTACATCGCTCGCTATGCAACATGGCAGGCATGGAAAAAATAACAGGATATAGGTGGCTGATTGAATAACGTTTAGTAACCTGGTATTTTCTCTATCAGAGTACTTGTTCTCATGTTGTCTCCTAACTATAGGAACTTGGATAAAGAATAAAGAAAAAATATGTTTCCTTGGGGGTACCTGTGTGACATTGTCCTTATTTATGTTCAGGTAAATTAGTGGTACAACTTATATTTTACCTTAAAATACTCATTTCTAAATAGTGGAGTGATATTATATAGTCTTATTTAGTACACGTAATCTGTGAGGGGATACTTTAAGGGATTTTGTGTATGTTTATTTTCTATTATAACTCCTCATATTTGGGAGTATCTGTTTTAACAAATGTTTCTAGAGTTGGTGAAATTATTAAATAAATTTTATATGTATACAGCTACGAAGTAATGTAGAATCTTACTAACTCATTTGCAGTCATTGCAATTGCAGATATCCTACCATGTACCCAATCCTAATTACATATATAGTTATCTTTTAATGTCCAGCCTTCATGTGGGTGTGTCTCGAGGCAGAAGTAGACAAGAGGCAGTAATAACTAGGCAAATAATCACATTGCCTTGGAGAAAGGGAAGGACTTAAGAGCTAGGAAACTCTGATAAGCATGTAGATGTTTTGAAAATGTGGGATTAGGGCTAATCCAATGGATGAAACAGAGAGAAGAAATTGTTGTTTTCCTCAAATCATTATTGTACTACAAATAAATAATATTAATTTTTCACTACATTATTTAAATAGTTACTATGGTTTATAAGTTAGCTATATTTGCTATTATCAAAGAAGAATGTAATTAAAATAATTGGTATGCCAAATTTGCCTAAATCCTCTAAGACAATTTTGTTTTTAATAGGATACTACTGTGAAAATCAATATAAAAGTGGTGTTTTACTGGATAGGAAGTTGTTGTCTTCAAAGACTAAAAAAGTGGCAAGTGTGTTATTTTCCTCTTATATCTGTTTTACTTTTACCTTACATTGAGCTCTTATTAACAGCTGCATGATTTTTTCAAGTCAGAAATTTGATTATTTGATTTTTAAAATAGGTATTTTCAGATTACCTTTTTATGTAAGTAGGCAATATTTTTGTAAGATTGGTAATAGGAAATGAAGGGATTGATTATAGCTGTACCCAGGTTTTATAGCCCTTTAAAAATACCACTGTCATATTTTTAATTGAATGACTAAATCAATCAATAGTATACCAAAGGCTATAGGATCTCATTGGAGTCTCCTAGCTCCTTCTACCAGTGAGTTATAGGATTATTATGACATACTGAAATAACCATAGTGCCTGTTTGGAAAGCAGGTCTACCAAGCATTAAAACTGACATAATAATTGCAAAGAGAAGTTCTACCACTTCTTTTATTCTGCCTGGTATTCTCTGGATTTGTCAGTCCCATGGCCTGCGATAACACTGAAATTTGACTTTTTGATTTACTTGTATGCTGTCCTAAGAACTGAGTAGGGTGGTAGTATGCTCTTGGGCCATTCAACTAGCATTACATGTTGTTATATATCGCATGTAAATAGAATCAGACAGGTTGCAGATTCTGTATCCCAAATGCTTGGGAACAGGAGTGCTTCAGATTTCGGTTTCTGAGATTTTGGAGCATCTGTGTAGACATTACCCATTGAGCATCCCTAACTCAAAAATCTAAGATCTGAAATCTCTAAAACCTGAAACATTTTGAGCATTATCATGTTGACATTCAAAATATTTTAGATTTCAGAGTTTTCTGGGCTTCAGATTTTCCAATTGGGGACACTCAATCTGTAGTTATTTTTTTTAGGTCAGCAGAAATGAAAGGGAAATAGTTAAGATAGCGCATAAAATGAAATGTTACATGCGTAATATTGTAAGATAAAACAGCAACACATGAAAACTAACATTCTTTATACTTGACCAAAAACTGACTTCATGTTATTTTGATCTCTTTACAAGAATGCCCATTATTTAATTAGACAGGAATGCTAAGACAGTTTAGAAATTCCAGTTGTAGCTGACATTTTTCTCATAAACTGACCTAGTGATATTAAATTGGTACAAAGCTCAAAATCAGTATTTAACATTTAATGGAACGAACAAACTAATTCTACAATTTAACTCAACATTTGCAGTAAGATGACTTGTACCCTAATGGCTTGTAATTAATTTTTCTGAAAATCATATTTATGATAGTCTGCAGATTCAGGGCTTTATCTAATACATAATGTTCATTTTGAGCCTTTAATTGCATTTAAATTAAAATTGGCTTAGCAGGAAGATGAATTGTGGGAATGCATCAAACCACCCAGCATGTCCTGGAGATGTGAGCCTGAAAATGCAATTTGGTTGAGATGTGCAGAATCATTTGGAGTTCATTAATTTTTATTGCACAGGTAGTTTTACTAAAGTAGGTTATTTTCTTTGAAATTTATATTTATGTTTATGTCAATAGCAGAATATCGTATTAGCCCTTACATCTATTAGAGTTTATTAACCTGGCCTAATAGAGGTTGTTCATATCGAGAGGAGACATAATTTGTGTTTTCCCCTCGTTCTGATTTGGTGAGACTGATACCGCCGAAATGCATTTGGCGGGGAGCAAGAGGGACCAGAGTGTGTGGAGGAAGTTAAACAGGTGTCTGTTCAGGTTTCAGAATAAGCAACTCTGGAAGCACCAGAGAGGGCTCCTCTGAGAAGACGGCCTCCTGCTCACTTTCCCAAGGCTTGCCAAGCGGAACATTTTGTTCTGTGTGTGTGTGACTGGAGCTCTGACCTGGCCATCCCATGAAAGCTTATTGAAGTGTCACTGCGATTGGTGGTTCAATGTATCTGGGCTTTGTCCAGTGGCTTGTAAGTGCTTCCTGAACTTGCAGATGCTGCCGAGGTCATCCGGTTTAATTATAATGTCACTTTACAATTATAAGGCAAAGGAGGTTTTTGCATTGTCCAATGAATACAAATTGTCTGCGATTGGAAAATACAAAGAAATAAAAATGAACATTTTCCTCTTTGCCAGGGACTTTACATTTGTGCAACTGATCCTAATAAGTTTTAAAAAATTAGCTAAATTCATAGCACACGTGTGCTCTTTATTTGGGAGGTTGTGTATCATTCTTGTTAATAATATGATATTAGTGGCAGTCCCTGTGCTGGCTGGACTCGTTTCCCCCCCCTTTGCAGACAGTGTCATTAGCAGTGCAGAGAGCTTCAGATGAGCAAATGCCTGCTTGAAGAAGTGATTTACAGAATTGCGGCAATGATTTTCCCTCAACCTGTTTTTGCCGAGCCTACCGTTCTTCACCACCCCAAGGGTTTCTTTTCCAAAAGGCGTGCTGTGTATGTGTGTGTGTGTGTGTACACGCGTGCCTGCATCTATGGGGTCTCCTGTTTTGTGGGAATGTGGAAATCGGCCTCCATCCTGACAATCTGTTGCAAGTGCCCAGTTCGTGGGCCAGGATGCTAGAAGCCCATATTCATTCACTCGGCGCCAATCAGAACTTGACAGAGGTATTGCTTATTTTCTCATTTCATCACTGAAGCATGCTGTTGTAGTTTAGTCCCTAATTACTCTCAGACTGCGACGCTCCAGATATCCCCATGGTGGTAATATCTTCCTGCCTGGGTGAGTCCTTACGCTGTTTGGCAGACTGAAACACCAGCCTCGCGTTGTTGGAACACTACCCTCGCCGAGCGCCACATCCTCCCCTCCGCACGGTCTACTCTGCCACTCCGGTCCTGCTGCGACATTTCCAGCTATCCTGTGCGCGACCACATTTGCCTGCCTTCGCTCTGACTGATTGGACGGCTGCCAGTTCCCTCCTCAGGGCCAAGGACAGGAGAATGGGGGGTATCTGAATAGAACTGCTTAATGATCTAATGGCCCAGTGCCTCTCTCCCGCTGAGAGAGAGGGCTTATTTGTTTGCTGGTTACAGGAAAGGTCAGGGAAATCCTTTTCAACAAAGGCTGTGACAGTGCAAATGTGCAATGCCATCCATTTCTGGTGTTTGAATAACTTCATACCTTGAGTGTGCCACCCCCCCCCCCCCCCAGCAACAAAGCCCCCGGCTCTTGGGTCTTGATTTGATTTCAACACCCTCCAGATGGCAGAAGATGGAAGTGCTGAAGCTTGGGTTCACACCATCCTTTGCACCAACTGCCAAATAGCAGGAAGCGTCACAGGTATTCAGTTCCGAAGAGTGTGATGAAGTTTGGAAATTTGCTACAGATCTGCCTTTCTCCTAAGCACTAATGTATAACTGTTTAAAATAATGCACATGGAACGGAAGGGGAGAGGGAGCGGGAGAGGGGAGGGTTGCGGGTGGGACGGAAGTTATGGGAGGGGGAAGCCATTGTAATCCATAAGCTGTACATTGGAAATTTATATTCATTAAATAAAAGTTAAAAAATTAAAAAAATTAAAAAAAATAATGCACATGCACACGCACTCACACAATGACACTTCATACAGTGTGTGGAAAAATGCAGTGAAACAATTGGGATGTTTTAGTGCCAGAAAATTGAAATCTATGCCTCTGAGAACTCTTTGAAAAGTTATTGAAAAATGCAAATTATGAGAAAACTGTGAACGGATTTCAGTTGTTTTGCAACAAAATAAACTTGGCTTTTCATTACGTTTTTCCTGAACCTTTTGAAATACCCTCACGTATGCGCACATCTACACCTTCTGGGATAGAATTGTATGACATCCTATGCAGTGAAACTTGATCATCACTTTTGGTTTAGAGGTATGATTCTTATACTTTTCCCTGCCGCATGAACGCTGACTGAGTTACAACGCGAAGGATAACATTCTACAAAAATTTTTCCTCTGTGTATCTTGCGTTTTTCTTCATAGCCTCAGTAAACAGTGCTGAGAACAGTGAAGTGGTTTCCTAGATGGAGAAGATCATTGAAACTTAGAAAAGAAAACACAGTGAAAGGAAAAACCCTCAAACTAAGATGAGGCAGCTCTCGCCCTGGGAGGAACGTGGTGAGAAATTAACTGACCACGAGCCATAAAGATGAAGCCATAGAGTATCCAGTTGCTACCATTGCCTACTGTTATTGAGATGTTTATTTAAACAAAGAAATCATCAAACAATAGTTTTAAAGTCCTCCTCCTCCCCTTTTTATATATTTTCTGAAAGCGGAATAGGGAAGGCAGAAGAAGGATGTCCCTCCATGTCACGGTTCACCTGCCCTGGAGGTGGAGGGGCGCCTTGCAGGCTGCTCACTCAACTGTATTTGACTAGGGCCGTCAGCCCCTCAGCTTTCACAAGCGCTGAATATGTCAAAAATCTTTCAGAGGAAGTGTAAATTTTAACTGGGCTGTTTCTGGTTCACATTTAATGCTGTTTAAAAAGCTTCAAGCGTGTTGCTATCCAGGAGGCTCCCGGATGTACAGGCTTTGTGATTGGGCTGTGTTGCCCATGCAGATGTGTTCCCAAGCAATTAAGATATGAAACAGTTGGTCCAGTTGATTTCTAGGTCTCTAAAAAGGTTGGAGTTGCATTGCAAGGGAACTGAAATTAACCCTTTCTTCACGTAGGGCGTGTGTGTCTAGAGCGTGATTTTCCTATTGAGTGCCTCTCTCCATAGCAGTAACTCTTCGGGCAAGTGGAGCCAGGACTTTCCCTTAGATCTTACGTCCATTGCTTAACTTTTTAGATGGACTGCAAAATGCTTTATAAGAGCACATGATGACGTGATTAAATTGGGGCCACTTATTCTCTGTTAAGTCTGCCTCCCCCTGGCTTGGGAAAAGGCTACTACTGCTCAGCTAGCTCTGCCACTAGAGGACGTGTCTGTCTTACTTCCCTAGTGAGAAGTTCTTGACCTTCAGAGAGAGGACCAGTCCCTAATAGGTGCCCACGCCTCTAGCTGGAGAGCTGGTGGGCGGTTGATGGCGGGAGCAGTCCTTGCCTTCAGACTGTTGGCATGACCCGCTTGCTGTCACTGCTGCTGGTGCATGTTGAGCATCACTAATCTGAAATCGCAAACTTTTTGGGTGTCATCCTAGTGCTTGGGTGGTCATTCTGTATTTTCAGATGACAATTGTTCAACCAGGGAAGTGGATATAAATATTCCAACTGCTCATCCCAGGCATTTTGGATACTGGATACTTCATTTTTGTATAGGAATGAAGAAGTATTGTGATGAAATATATGTAAGTGTGGTGTGACCTTTGGATCCTTGAACTTGATGTTTGCACAAGTTAACATGCACAGAAGGAAGGGTACAGTGTCTACTGGTACGTATCTTATCCCTGATGGGATTTTAAAAGTGTTTAGTGACATGTTTTAGAAGGGTGAAATTTTTTAGCCTGTGAATGACTGAAAAAGCGTCCCCCTCCCCCAACACAGGTCTCTTTCTCAGCTGGTAGCCTGAAACTGTAAAATACTCAGCATCTTTAGAGAGTGTGCTTTACATGGGGAGCTGTTTGTCCCTGGTGCCAAATTTCTCCACTTAGCATTATTTCCAGGAAATAACAGGGGGAATTCCTCTGAGGAAAGAGGGAATGGGGGCAAAGAATTGATAAAAATGAGGAAAGGAGAAGACAGACCCTCACATATTGAAGAACAGATTCTGTAGTCCTGGTTGCTGGCAGAAATGCTAAGTGCTTTTCACAGTCAACATTCAAACAGATTATCAGATGGCGTATTTCACCCTGTTGTTACTTTAAATGAAGTGACCATGAAATCAACAAATCTGCTGTCAGGTGCCTGTCACTAAGATAGTTCTTCCTGTCACACAATGCCTCACGTAGCAGGTAATGTGTTTTTAAGAATCAGTCCCGTGTCACCTCATCAAGTCCTTGTTACAAAGATGAAATAAGACGAATGGTGGTGTCTACCATGGAGTTGACTGAAATTCAGTGGGATGAAATGTACAGGCCACAAAGAGACGCTTCAGACAGAGCAGCCTCAGTACGGACAAAGAATAGTTCTCTCTTTGCACCCACTTCTGATTCTTCCCTTGTGTTCCTAGGATGACTGTGCACCGTTTGTTCTTCTCTTCAGTTAACTCTCAACTTGAGAGCAATTAGATCAGATGTGTGAACTCAGCATTGAGGATGTGACCTAGGTTTTGCCTTTCAGTATATAATTCTGCAGATTGACATAGAATTCCTGGGACATGCTTGCTTTTCTTTTTTGAAGCGAGATACTAATTAATTGAGCTGTAAGGAGCATCTCTGAATACTTTTACCGAGGTCTCTTAACAGTGTTTGGGAGTCTTCTGTGGATTGATGCTGTTGCCCTGTGTCAGCTGTCCTTGGACAAGATGCTATCAGTATTTTAAAATGAAAATGGGAAAAGAGAAAAATCAAAGACCCAAATACAAAGCAGGAAGGGACTGAACACCTTCTGAGCAATGTGATGTGCACCCATGCAGCAGTCTATGTAATGCTTGCCTATGCCTTTTGTTTAGTCAAAACTTTTCCTGATAGGAAAATAGATTTATGTGTAATTTGGTCTGGTACATGTTAGTGGTCATAAGAATTATTTTATCTTTGTAAAAATATGAGTACTATATTTTTATACCCATTAGGTACAACATTGAACCTATGTTGCCTACGGCTTTTTATTGGAATCATTGTTACTATGATGTGATAGGTTATTTTAGTACTACTGTATCATATCCTTTGTATCATATCATTGGCAGATAAATGAACAGCAAATCCTCTTAACGATGTTAAAGTCAAAATACCAGAATTTGCATTGAAAAACAAAGCCTCTATACTGATACATGCATGCAACCTGTCCATCTATTCTTATGTAGTGCTCATCTGGGGGCATGGACCAAATTTAGACATTAGGAAAGCATGAAGGAGAAAACTTACTGCTTTCCAGAAATTTAGTCTGGGGTTGAGAGTTGTTACCTATGGGTTAGGTGCTGGCAGTATAATTTGCCCTGAGATACGTGGGGAAGATTTTGCATCCAACTTAACATTTGAGATGGGTCTTAAAAATTGACTAGACATTCACTGAGGAGAAACTAAAGAGAGGTTCTATGTGTGCTAAAGCTTTGAGAGGTAAATGGGTATTCCGTGTTTTGGGGAAGGTTGAATAACTGGATGAGGCTCTATCAGGAGGAATATGGTCCAGAGACTTCCATTTGTAATGCTTTGGAATGGGAGGCTGACAGAACCACAGTAACGCTTGTGGTGTGTTGAAATAAAGCAGTCCGAGCCGAGGTCACTTTTTAGGGTGGCTGTCATCATGAGAAGATGTTACCCCATTAACAAACCACCCTAAGGTCTTTGTGAATGAAACAGTCTGAAGAATATTGCTGTCATTGTTTGCTGTTAACATTGCTACTAGGGTTATTTTACTTCCCTTTTTGTTAGTGTTAGTCCTTTCCTTAGTTCTCTCTCGACTTTGTAGGTAGATTTCTAGATGTTCTTCCCCAGGTTGCATTTGTAATGAGACTTGCAGTTTTCTTCACACTTCCTTACAGCTTGGTTGATAAAAATCACAATTTCGTTGCATGTGAAATACTCAGCTGGATGGTCACACCTGTAGGCTTCTGTAACAACAGGAGTAATATATATTTTTTTTTCTGAATTGCTATGTCCTAAGTACCATTTGGGTTTTAAAACTGCAGCACTGAAGTGAAATTTTTTTAGTGTTAATGATTGTGATCTTAGATATATCATTGTATTTTCACATCACTTGATCAGGTCTTCAATATTATTTTTGAAACATTACACATTATGGAATAGATTGACAAGTATATTTTACTTATGCTTGTGGTTATTGATTTTCCCAGCCTTTGAAGTGAAACTCTGTACTTGAATGTAGGGTAATTAGCATTTTTCTCAGATGTTGTGAGGCTGGCAAATTGAAATGGAAAACAAAAGCCTTAAATACACATACACACACCCCTCACTACATTTGAGGGCATATAGGAAGCCATTCATAATTTCATTAAGTCATGGACATTTGAGGTTATGATTTCCTGGCACTGGTCTTTTTATATATAGGGTTATGGTAGTTGGTCATTTAATTATAGTATACATTCAGAGTATCTTAATGTCTTAAAGTGTTTATTGAGAATTGGGAAACTTGCTTTTCCTGTCCTGAAAAGAGCTCATGAAAATGCATGAATGCTCTTGTCATTTGAGGTGGCAGGGGGTGTTTTTGGCAGTACAATAAGTTTTTTCCTATAAAGAATAGCTAGGATGTAACAGTGAAGTGTCGGAATGCATGGAGATCAGATTAAACGTATTTGAATTAGTATCTCTATGGGTTTTATATCTCAAAGTCAAAATAGTCATTCTCATCAGATAAAAATATTCTTGACTGGAGAAACTCTGATCCAGAAACAATCTATCATTTGAATCCCCTGATTGTAATATGAATGGATATTCAAGTTCTACCACACTGAGAGTTAATGCTGTATTCCAGTGGTTGATTGAATCACTGTGCCATCTAAAGCGATCCTCTAAGAGAAAACCCAGTTGGAATATGTATTTAGATGCCAGCTACCAGGCACCTCTCTGTAGCACAGTTCCCCATGGTGGACTTTGTAAATGAAATGTCTGTCTCTCTCCTCATCCAGGCAGTGTTAGTTACAGAAGGAAAGTTCTCCCTGCGAACACTCCTGTCTTCCAGGTCCTGTGAGGAGAGAGTGATTGCAGTATTTTAACAAAAGTTCAATGTGTATGCTGTCAGTATCTGTGACATCAGTAGATATTTAAAACTAATGGGTCAATTGCAGCTAGTCGATATTTTCCTTGTAATTGTTTTGAGTAATTGGAACTTTAAAGTTGAATCAATCCACCATGTCCAACTTTGAAGATTATACCTTAGGTAATGATTGGATACTAAAGATGTCATTCCAGAGAATCATGCCCACATTATATTGGGAAAATAGGATGATCTATAGTTAGGATATATTTTCATTTAAGTCTCCCTTTAGGTCACATTGCTCTCTTTTCAGCATTGTTTCTCTCTTATCTTTTAAACATTACCCATAATTCTTTGAACTCTATTCAAAGTCTGCAGAGGCAGCATTTCCAAGGTGTTTAGCCATAGATACAACATTCTTCTCATGTTGATTGATGTTATTTGACCATTATCTGCCTTTTTAAAATTTCCTGTGAGTTTCAAAATATTATGTATGGCATTATACATAATATAAGGTCTACCTTATCCAAATGTAGATCACTTTGTAAATAAATATCTAGCATTAGACTGTTAGGTGATAATAGGTAAAATTTTAGATAAATCCAAAAAGTTTCTCCAAATATGAAATACAAATTGTGGTCAATCAGACACAAACTATATCCATTTTGGTATAAGTACTTCCTGTAAAGTGACTTGTTTTCCAAGTATATTAAAAGTGACTTGTTTTCCAAGTATATTAGTTATTAATTAATTTCAGTTTGATGTAGTAGAAAGAGAGCAGTTTGAGAATCACACAGCACAATTACTATATAAGTTCTTCTGGGAGCTCAACATACCAGGTGTGTGACCTTGAGCAACTTACCTAACCTCTTTGATCCTCAATCAACTCCTCTGTGAAATGATGATAATAGCATCTACTAATTAGGTTGGGATAAGAATTAGAGATAACATATGTGAAGTACCTGACACATTTTGAGGATCAATATGTGGTGGTTGTTATTATTATTTAAAATTATTCTCCCCACTGGCTTCTGAATACCTAAGAAACACAGTCATTGAGTGATAGCATAGCATCTAAATATAGAATATTATCTATCCATATAATGAATGCTAGGTCTGTACCAGGATATTAAAACATATTGAATGGAATCCAGAAATACCCAGACCTCCAGTACTAACAGAATTTGATTAACAAGGAAACATGCTGACTTTACCATGTAACCTGTGGCAAATTTGGCTTGATGTGCTCACAACCTTAATTTTTGACGTGAGAAATCCTCTCTTTAAAAAAACAGAATAAATAGTATCTCCATGCATACATTTTAATTGTCTGGTTTCTCTGTTGGTTAGCAAATATTTGTAAAGACAAAAAAAAAAATAGGAACTATAGTCTGTGCTTTCACAAGTCTATGAACTGCTTGTAGAGAACAATATTCAATCACATAGCTGACTACCAAGCTCATTGTGTCAAATGGCAAGATGTCACGATTAAAAACTCTGTAAATACTAAAGGGCTATGGAGAAAAGCAGAGGCCGGAGTGGCCTGTGTGTTACTGTTGGGATGCCTCGTGGAGGAAATAATTGAAATTCCTGGCAGAGAGGTAAGGGGAAGGACAGCTGTGAAAAGGCATGCATGTGAATTGTCTTTGAGAGCCAGAAAAACCAAGACCCATCTGGAATTTGTGGTAAAAAATGAGTAGTTTCAGGAAAAACTGTGGGAAATACGATAGAGCCTTTGTTGTGTTATGTATGAGACACAGAGACCTGTAGGTGGTCCTGGAGAGACAGGGGCTTCAGTGAAGTGGAAAGGGAGGCCTGTGTGCTCTGTAAGGAGGTTGAGGAGGGGCTCCCCCTGTACAATGGAATGAATGTTGGCGGAAGGTTCCCGGGTAGGAAAGCCAGGGTGGTAAGGCGGGGCCGGCCAGGAGCGAAGATCTAGAAGTGAATAAGAGGCAATCAGAGGGATTGCATTTTGAATCTTGTTGAGGATTCTAGAAGCAAATCATGTGCATGAGATGCATCAGCCTCCAATTTCCCAACCATGACATTCAGCAATTTTGGTGTTAGAGTTGGCTAAAGATACCGGCCAGTGACAAGGTGCTAGATTATTCATTTATAACCTCAAGGTGTATGGAGCCACAGTGTCTTGGAAAAGTTGAAATTGTGACTTCCTTTTGCAGTTTGAAAGAACACGTGGATGTGAGAAATGATCTCTTATACATTAAAGCTCAATTTTTTTTCTCTATTTGATCTTTTAAGTGGAATTAATGATTCCCAGAATCATCTCAGAAAATGGAGCTCACTGAGCATTTCTCTTAATATATATATACATATATATATATATATATAAAAGTTACTTTAATTGCAAAATTGTGATTCAAATCTTAGCTCAGCAATTCAGAGTTTGCATAATGGGCTTGATATGAATGAAATCAATAGTTTTTTTAAATGATGCACAAGCTTATTATGGAATTCTCTGCTGAAATATCAAGGGGTCTTCAGAAAGTTCATACAAAATGTATAATATGAGAAAACAGTTTTTTTTTTAAATTGCTCCAAAATAAATGTCTTTTAATTACTTTTTTTTTTCTGTGGCTGTTTTAAGGTACATATATATTAAAAAGCTGAAAGAGGTGTTGAGCCACAATAGGTGAATTTCTTTTTCTGGTGTTTCCTGGGTTTGGCTGTGCAAGGAGATACATGAGGGTTAGGTAGGGTGCTTGTGCAGCACCCTGCAGAATCAAAGAGGCTCTGTACCTGCAGAGTGATCATGAGCTCAGATCATACCTACAGGTAATCCTTGGAAGCCCCACATTTCCTTTGGCCATGAGCATGGGAATTTCTACTCATGTGAATGACTGAACTAGCTTCAGTGTTGACTCATAATTAAATGCATTCAATCCATCTCACATCAGACAAGCCACCATTCCGTTGTTTCTCATCTGGACTGCTGAGTGTCATGAAGAGACAGAGACACATGTGATCTTGAAATTTCACAGGAAAGAAGTTGCAGGCTCCTTTGTGCATGCGTTAGAGTGAAATACATCATGTGCTCATGGAGCTAGAAGGGATGTTAGAGAGACGTCGCTTGTTGTCTAATTCAAAGCAGGAATCCCTTCCTTAGTACCCACAGAAGTGAGCCAGCAGAGCCGATAGGGGCCAAGTCCAGGGAAGAACCATCAAACTAAGATCTCAGAATTGGAAAGGACTGAGTTGTGATGTGGTTACTCAAGCAAAGTCTGGGAAATTAGGTAGAAGAGAAAGTCTTTTTCTAAGAACTCCCCCTAGGATTCTGTGGTTGTAAAATATGCTCCTGTAAATTTGACTGGAATTCAGAATCTAGACAGGAGTAAGGTGGAAAAAAGAGAATACTAACCTACTGAAGGAGTAAAGGAAGCAAAACAAGTTACATTGAAGAAGAAAATGTGGCCGGCACTGCTGCTCTATAGGCTAATCCTCCGCCTGCGGTGCCAGCACACTGGGTTCTAGTCCCAGTCGGGGCACCAGATTCTGTCCCGGTTGCCCCTCTTCCAGGCCAGCTCTCTGCTATGGCCAGGGAGTGCAGTGGAGGATGGCCCAGGTCCTTGGGCCCTGCACCCACATGGGAGACCAGGATAAGCACCTGGCTCCTGCCTTCGGATCAGCGCGATGCGCCAGCCACAGCGCACCGGCTGCAGGGGCCATTGGAGGGTGAACCAACGGCAAAAGGAAGACCTTTCTCTCTCTCTCTCTGTCTCTCTCTCACTGTCCACTCTGCCTGTCAAAAAATAAAAAATAATAATAATAGAAAGTGTAACAATATGCAGCCTGGATTTTCCCTTTTATTTATTTTTATTCTTTTTTAAAATATTTATTTATTTATTTGAAAGGCAGAGTTACAGAGAGGCAGAGTCTTCCATCCACTGGTTCACTCCCCACCTGGCCACAACGGCCGGAGACATGCAGGTCCGAAGCCAGGAGCCAGGAGGTTCTTCCAGATCTCCCAAGTGGTTGCAGGGGCCCAAGCACTCTGGCCATCCTCCACTCCTCTCAGCCTGTAGCAGAGCACTGGATCAGAAGTGGAGCAGCCAGGACTCAAACCTGTGCCCATATGGGATGCTGGCACTGCAGGCAGTGGCTTTACCCTATATGCCACAGTGCCAGCCCCAGCTTTCCCTTTTAAGAACATCTGAAATGGGGCCAGCGTTGTAGAACGATAAATTATTCTGTAATCTGTGACACCAGCCTTCCATATCGGAGCACCAGCTCCAGTTCAGGCTGCTCTGCTTCCAATCCAGCTCCCTGCTAATGAAGCTGAGAAGACAGCAGAAGATGGCCCAAGTGCTTGCACTGTGCCACACACATGGAAGACCCAGATGGAATTCCAGGCACCTGGCTTTGGCCTGGCCCAGCCCCAGCTATTGCAGCCATTGGGGGAGCAAGCCAGCAGATGAAAGATGATTTTCTCTCTATCTCTCCCTCTCTGTGTGTCACTCTGTCTTTCAAATAAATAAAACAAATCTTAAATAACATCTGAAATGACAAGAACATAGCAAAGAACTCTTCTGTGCTAATGATTCAGTCCTGTTGAATAAGAAGTAATATTCACCTGGCTTGCCCTAAGTGAAAACAGTTCCTTATAGCAGCCTCCCTGGCCTGAGCACATTTGCCCTTGGTTAGGCGCCAGGCTGAATGCCTTAGTGTATTGAGTTCTTATGCCCTTCCCAACAACTCTATGAGGGAGGCATTCTTACTATCTTTTTATAGATGAGGAAGTCAAGGTTTCACAAGATCGAATAGCTTGTTTAAAGTGATACACTCAGGGAATGAATGGGCTACAGTAAGGCAAATCTTGAGTATCAGTTAACGCATACTATGTAATAATGTAAAAGGAAAGACTTAGGTAGGTGAATACCTTCATTCTCAATGCATGTTGAAGTATGGGGCAAAACATAGTATCCTTTCCTACAATCTAGCAATTCATTTTCTAGGCATATATACCAAATAATTGAAGGCAAGATCTTGTAGAGATATTTGTACACCTATGTCCTTAGCATTATTTTGACCACATGTTGACAGCGACTCAAATGTGTATGAGCAGATGAATACTTAAACACAATGTGGTAATATTTACAAGAGACACTTAGTGAGCCTTAGAAAGAAAGGAAATTCTGGTATGTACTACCACATAGATGAACCTCTAGGACTTTGTATGCACTGAAATAACCCAGTCACAAAAATATAAGTACTGTATGATTATACCTAGGCAGAATAGTCAGATTTGTCAAGATAGAAAGTGGAATGCTTGTTGCTGGAGACTGGGGGAAGAGTGGAGAAGTAGGTTGGTTTTTAATGTGAATAGAGTTTTAGTTTTTTACAATGAAAATAGTTCTGGAGATGGGTTGCACACTGGTGTGAATGTATTTAATTTTTCTAAAACATGGATAAGATGATGAGTTTTATGTTAAATTTATTTTACTACATTTTAAGAAGTGTCAGGTCACATATAAACTTACCTGAACATGTTTCCCAAGAAAGTGCATGTCTTTGTGTGTGTGTACATATACCTGTTTATAGGTTGAGCAACCATTGCTAAATATTCATGATTGATGAATCTACATAGAAAGTATATTTCATATTACTTTAACTTTTCTATACCTGGAAAAATTTTAACAGTAAAAGGTTAAAGGTTAGCAGGTTCCATGCTAACTTTTTAAAAAATATTTATTTTTATTTATTTGGAAGAGTTAAAGAGAGAGAATGAGACAGAGAAGTTTTCCATCTGCTGTTTAACTCCCCAGATGGCTGCAGTGGCTGGAGCTGAGCTGGTCCAAAGCCAGGAGCCACGAGCTTCTTCTGTGTCTCCCATGTAAATGCAGGGGCCCAAGCACTCTCAGGCCATAGCAGAGAGCTGTAATGAAAGCGGAACAGATGGGACTAGAACAGGTGCCCAAATGGGATGCCACTGCTTCAGGCCAGGTGTTTGACCCACTGCGCTACAGCACCAGGCCCTCCATGCTAACTTAATCATTTAAGAATAATAATCCGATTGTATCATTCGATTAACAATTTAAATTTCACATCTTCTAAGATAATTTTCATCTATTTCAATTCCCACTAACTTGCCTGTTTTTTTTTTTTTTTTCGTTGATAACAACCCTTAGAATCCATACCAGTTATGTTCTCCATTTACTGTGCACACCGTTCTAGGTATCTGTTACTGTGATAGCAAAGGTCCCCAGTGAGGCTTGAAGAATGATGCTGCAATGCTGTTGGTGGCTCTGAGGATTGACAGGGCAGTTTTCTGATGGCCTTGCCTGAGCTTGTTGCTCTGGCAGCTGTCACCTGGCAGTTGTGCTAGCGTTGTCACTGAGGTGTGTGGAATGTCCTGCGTGGCACCTCTCCCTGGGGACAGTTGTGGCTTTTTCCTGTTGGAGGTCTGAGCCTGGTGAGACTTCTTGTGTGGCTGCTGCTTCCACAAGAGCAGAAAGAGAAGTTACTTGGCCACTTAAAGGCTACCCAGGTGCTTACACAACATCACTTCTGCACCTTTCTGTCAGTTAGAGCAGGTCACAGTGCCAGCCGAGGCCCAAGGGAAAGTGAAATAGATTCCTCCTTGTGATGGGAGAAGCAGCAAAGAATTTACAACCACTGTTAATGCACCATGACTTTTAAAATGCTGTCCAGTCTGTCAGATGCCCTAATGGAGATTACGTAATGATGAGTAAGAGGCCACTCCCATCTTCAAAGAAAGTTCAACTCTGGCAGAAGAGGGGAAGGAAACTAGCCTGAGTTCTGGAACCATGTGAAGTACTTTGCTAGGTAGTTGCCTTTAACGAGAAGAATTCCAGTGTAGACTTTCAGCCTCCTGGTTAAGATGCCCACATCTGCCATCAGAGCGCTCGGGTTCAGCTTCCTGCTATTGCAGATGGTGGGAGGCAACTGAGATGGCCCAAGTAACGATGGTCCTGCCTCACCGTCTAGGTGGGAAACCTCGATGGAGTTCCCTGATTTCCAGCCATTTCAAGCATTTGAGGAATAAACCAGGCGATAGGATCTCTCTCTCTCAAATAAAAAATTAAAAAGAAGAATCTTAGGGGGAAATGTTGTTATTTTCATTTAACAGGTAAGGTAGCTGACTCTCCATGGGTTTAACTACCCACCCAAAGTGTATGGTAGGGAGGAATTCAACCCAAAGGATGCCTTTCTCTTTACTTTTTTATTTATTTGATAGGCAGAATTATGGACAGAGAGAGGGAGAGACAGAAATAAAAGTCTTCCATCCACTGGTTCACTCCCCAAATGGCCACAATGGATGGAGCTGGACCAATCAAAAGCCAGGAGCCAGGAGCTTCTTCCCAGTCTCCAGCATGGGTACAAGGGCCCAAGTACTTGGGCCATCTTCTACTGCTTTCCTAGACCATTAGTAGAGAGCTGCATTGGAAGAGGAGCAGGTGAGACATGACCAAGAGCCCATAGGGGATAGTGACGCCAGAGGCGGAGGCTTAGCCTACTATGCCACAGCACAGGCCCCTTCTCTTTACTTTTTAACTTGATGCATAGGACAACGTCCCACAACCAAGAATTATCCAAATTATTGAGACAAAATTGAGAAACCCCACATAGAGTACTTGTTACGTTGATTTGTCAGTTGTTGGTATATCTGCCTTTCCAGTTGAATTGTGAGTGTTTTGTGAATGTGTTTTAAACTTTCATCTTTGTATTACATATAGTACATACTACATGTTTTCTGACTGGATGAATCAAAGCAGAATATGGCCAGTGGTCTAGGAGAGAGAGAACTGAAGTGGAGTAGAATTTGAAGGAAAGACAGATCCATCCCCAGCATGAGTGGTGAAGGTCTAGAAGGATGTTATATAGAGGTGGTGGGGCTGTAGCAGCAGTTGAAGGTGGGGCAGAATGTTGAATAGTAGAATACTTCAGGGAAATGGAATGGTGTGAATAGCATTTGGGAAGAAAGGAGAGTGCTATGTGTTTAGGTAAAAGCTGTCCAGTGTGGCTGGAGCATAACATGTGTCAAGGAAGAGTAAGAGAGGGCAGCAAAGGTAGGCTTGGAATGGCAGCCTGGAGAAGGTACATTTATATCCCTTGATGAGTGAGCAAAGGTAGGAGGTTTTTTTCTTGGGAAAGGGATCAGGGTTCTTCTTAGGATGACTTCTCTGGTAACAAGGTACCAGGGAGGTCAGAAACAGACCAGTCAACTGAGAATTGCTCTTACGCAGGCAGTGAACATCCTCTCAGCCATGGTGCCATTGGGGTGAAAACAGGAGAAGGTAGGCACAGAATAAGATTTGACCTCTCCATGGATAGTCTGCTGTGTGAGTTCAGGGACCGTGACATTTACACCCATGGCATCCTGGCACTTCGTATGGTAGAGGCAAGCATACAAAACACAGGTTTAGCACATACATGAAGCAGATGTAGTTTGGTGAGACTAATTTCCATACAGAATTACATACATAAAACTAACCCGAGTTCTCTCTGGGGAGACAAGCATGCACTGGTTGACTGACTAGCATTTTGTTAACTGATTGTTCAGTAGTGAGGTAGGTGGTCAGATGCGTAAACTTCCAACAAGATACAGGAGACCTCCACATGGAGGGCAGAATTAAGAAGGGCTAGAGCACCCCTCAGCCTCTCTGCTGGTGCCTCCCTGTTGGATGCAGTCCTCGTCCTGCCAACTATGGAGAACATGGCTTCTCCAAGTGATGGGAAACACCATGCCAAGGTGAGTTTCTTTAGCCTCCGTGCATTGATTTTGTTATCAGTGTTTTGCATACCTCCCCTAGGGTGGAAGAGGTAATTAAATTTTAGTATAAAAGACTTCCTACCAGACCCTGGGCTTCTTTGGAGGAATAAAAGTAAATAACAGATAGCAAAGAATATCAACCAATGATTAGAGCCCATTCTGCTTAATTAGTTCAAAATAACTTCAAGGCAAGATTGTGGAGATTTGTGGATACTCTAGAGTTGACCAATACAGGTTGGGATTCAAAACAGGATGGAAGTTATCTTCTCAAGATATTATGGTTTGCCAAGCAGTGGGGAATAGTGTGTACTGGGGTATCTTTCCAGCTTTTTCCATCACTCCTGAAGTAACTGGCGTAAGACACACCTCTCTTCTTGGTTTCTAGTGTCAGTATGAATAAGAGTAAAGCAAAATGATCATTATACTCTGCTTTGGGAAATTTGAGGGTTACTAATTCATGTCCATAGGCATATTAACCCAGCAGAAGGAGAGTGTGGGCTGTGAGCCAAATGGCCTGAACTTGACTCTTGGCTTTGTCATTACCTAACTGGGTGACTTTTAGCGGACAACTTGGTCTTCTCAGCCTCAGTTCTTCACAACCGCAGAATCGACTTCATGGTTGTCCAAACATACACATGTGATGTTGGATCAAAACACATAAGGCTCTGATAAGAGCAGAGCAGGAAGTAGAGGCTCTAAATGTAAGCCCTGGATGGTAGTCACTAGTACATGGGGTACATAATATGATTCATAGATAATGCTAGTCAATAACTGGAATTTTCTTAAGGCACCAGCAAAAGTCAACACTGTGACTAGTATCACAAACAAAAAAGTATATGAGTGGCTTTGAGATATCAGAAGGAAGGATTTTGAGAGACATGTAAGGGTAGATACCCCAAAAGCAACTGACGAGCCCACATGAGTGGGGAATGAGCCCGTCAGGTTTTGTGAGAGAGTAAGGCCAGAGATGGGGCTGCTTTGTAGAATGGTAGAAAATATCAGCTCTCTGAGCACATAGGCCCTTTAGGCCCACATAGCTGCTCCCTAGTAGAGTTCCATGAACGTGGTAGACACTGAACTAAAGGTTATTGGTTCTGTCACTGCCCTCTGATGAAATACACCTGCCCAAGTTGAGACTGTCATGCTAATGCATCCATAGAATGGTAGACTTTATTTTTTATAGTCTACACATGGTTGTCAAATTACAAAATTAAATTAGTATTCAGATTTTCTTTTTTATATTTTCAAGCCATGATGTGCTCTTTTATTGTTTAATTATGTGTGTGCTTATTATGTATATACATGTGTATGTGTCTGTAATAAATTCACATACATATGAAGGCAAATGCTATTTGAAATCAATCTTTTTTAAAAAAATACTTTTTAAATTCTTTCTCTCTTTGAGAGGCAGAAGAAAAGAAAAAGAGCGAAAGAGCTACCATCTATGGGTTTACCCCCCAAACACCCATGCTGGCCTAAGAACTCACCCGGGTATCCCACATGAGTGGCAAGAACCCAACTACCTGAGCTATCATTACTGTCTCCAAGGTTGCACATTAGCAGGAAGTGAGAATCAGGTTCCAGAGCCAGCTATGAAACACAGACACTCTGATATGTGACATGGGTATCTCAACTGGTGTCTTGGTCCCTAAACAAAACACCTGCCTCTAAGCAAAATTCTAAAGAAGGCTATGTATCTATTGCCACTGATGTTCTATCATCCTTAGCCTTTTGTGAACTATCTATTGCTTAAAATCCCTATTCCCGTAGGCCAGTTCTCTCTCCTTGTTTTGATCTCATCTGTAACTAAAAGTTCCTAGGAGTTATAAAGAACTGTTAGGTAAAACTATCATAGGTACAGGGCCGGCACTGAGGTTAAGCTATTGCTTGCTACACTGGCATCCCATATGGTCACTAGTTCATGTCCCAGCTGCTCTATTTCTGATCCAGCTCCCTGCTAATGGCCTGGGAAAGCAGTGGAAGATGGCCCAAGTGCTTGGGCTCCTGCTACCCGCATGGGAGGCCTGGAAAGAAGCTCCTGGGTCCTGGCTTCAGCCTTGCCCAGTCCTGGCCATTGTGGCCATTTGGGGAGTGAACCAGTGGATGGAAGATCTCTCTGTCTCTCCCTCTGTCTCTGTAACTCTGACTTTCAAATAAATCCTAAAACTGTGGTAGGCACAGCTGAAAACATAAAGCTGGATAGATCCAAAGGAATGACTTGGTAATGGTGAAATTTCGGGTTTTACAGATGTAGGGGTGTAGGACATTCTGCCTCTCAGGTAGCAATCTATTCTGATCTTGACAATA
Source organism: Lepus europaeus (assembly GCF_033115175.1). NCBI lineage: Eukaryota > Metazoa > Chordata > Mammalia > Lagomorpha > Leporidae > Lepus > Lepus europaeus. The sequence goes on along the minus strand of NC_084837.1, from coordinate 41,584,094 downwards.
AAGATGTTTTCTATCTACTTACCTTACTGTATAAAAGCATGACGTTGTCCGGGCTTACCTTCCAGCTAAGTCCTCTGCCCATTTACTAATGTTCTCGTTAATTGTTAATTGTTATCCTTTTCCTCTACTAAGAAGTGGCTTTTCAAAGACAGGCACCACATCTTCCTCATCCAAACGTGCCTGGCTGAGATTGGCACCTGACATATCTGGGTGATTAGTACTTTTTGTTCATGGAAGGCTTTCATTACGCATCAAGCACTCCAATACCATCCACCTGAAGGCCCCTTGTGGCTCGCTCTTTTCAGACAACATAGCCTAGGAGGCTGTGAGCTGGCATCTCATTTTCCTCTGTGTCCCATCCACATGCCATGCTCCTGGCTTTCCTGAACTTTCAATAATGTTTGCAGATTGAGAAACAATGTCACAATGGAAATAATCCCTCTCCGCTGTCTTGGGCACCTCCATGAGATTCTGGGGGAAGTGGTAGATGGCTCAGCATGTAGAATGTTAGCAAGGGCACAGAGGGCGGTTTCTGTTGTGATATGCAGGCCTCTGCCAGTCTCTGTCACTGACCACTATGCCTTACCCAGTTGGTAGCTGTGGAGCCAGTGGCTATGTGGAGGATGGCAAAGTTTGGGAAGTTCAACTTCTTCCAGAATTTGCATGGGTATCAGTCTATGAGGAATTATGGACGTGGGGGCACTTAGAGTCAGGCTGAGGGGAGTGCGGGGCAGAACTCTGCAAATACAAGTGTCACTTGGCGAAACATTCCTCGCAATCATTTAAAAAGCATAGGAACAACTTGCTCCGTAGCAGGAAGAGTTAACACTGCCCGAATTTGGGGGGCAAAAGCCTTAGGTAGTTATTCCGTGAAATTAAAGAATGTGAAGGCTTACTAAATCTGCCATAGAAATTCTTCTGCCTCTTCTAGTTCTTAAGACAGGCAGGGAACAGGTGGTCCTCCTCCGGTGTAAACCTAGTATCCCTTCCTGATGGACTATTCCCACTCTGTTTTTGTAATTAAAACATCATTTATACCGAGAATAATTAAGACCACTGTACATTTGATTTTAAAATCAGTTTTGAGTATTGTGCCTTGTCAAGCTACAAGAACGGTTCCTGCAGCTTTCACAATGTAGCATTACCAGGCAGACAGTGACCGCAGGCACCTGAGTGGAAGCTTTGACAGTTTGATAAATTAGGACTGACACTTGCCAAAATGGCTGCCCTTCCTGCAGTCTGCCAGTGGAGCATTTGCACACTGTTAATTGAATTGGCAATTTGTGTAACAGTGCCTGCCCCTGAGCTTTTGTAACGCCGGATCTGCCATTTAAGTCTGATAATCCAGGACTTGGGAATAAGGACGAAAAGCTTCACATGATATTACTGCAGATTTAAAATGACAGTCGGGGACCTTGTTGCCAATTTCCCATTAAATGAGAAATAATTAACAATAGCAATAACAAAGTCTTATAAAGCTGGAAAGTTAAATTGACTTTTCAGCACTAGTATCGTACAAAATTGCTTCTAGTGTGATTATCGGATTGGCCTTTCAGGATTATATGCCCTAACTAGTATCATATGATGAACAAAACATGGGACATTTGGTAGGCTAACCTATTTTATTACTGTGAAAATCTTTTGATTATCTGCGGGGATTGTGTTGTCATTAAAAATTTGTTTTCTGCTGTAAGATTTCATAAGGATCGAGAGCTTAATGAAATAAGAGATTCCCATTTCCTTATTTTTGAGAGTGACTTGATTATAGCCGCCACAAAACATTGAAGTCTAGCAAAATAAAATTAATTAAAAGTTTTGTAGATAGTGTACGTAGCTTTTACAGTATCCTTCCTAGATGTTTCCCAGAGTTATGAAATCTCCTGAGTATTTCTTGTTTGTTTAATGCTTGCTCCTCTCCTACTTGGAATAATGGCTTAGAACAGTACTGATGCCTGGTGCAGAATTCTTTTAAGCACTCAGAATTGCCCAGTGTGTATGATTTTTCAGCGTTGTGAGCGTTACAGTTCAGTACTGCTGGCATCTGCTTAGTCTGAAGTTCAGTCTTCAGTGGTTGTAGTGAGTTGGTTGTGTTAGCAGGAGCCGGGACGGTATTTATCTGGTACACGCTGAATGGCCACACCTGTTGGCTACAGCCAGCATCTGTGATTCCACATTTTGACTGACACTTTGGGCCGTACAGGTATGCAGCTAGTTACAAAGTGAGCAGTGACAGCAGATAAGTGGGAGAGTTAGATGAATGACTCTGATGGGGGAACAATGTCCTTTAAAAAGATTCGGGTTCTTTTTACAGACTGCCGCTGTATTATATTGATGTCCTTTAAATGCTTGACCAAAAAGGGAGGGAAGTGTTTCCTTGGATAATTAGGGTTTTCTTGACTTTTTTCTAATATTTTTATTTATTTAATTGAGAGGTGGGGTTACAGACAGTGAGAGGGAGGGACTGAGAGAAAGGGCTTCCATCTGCTGGTTCACTCCCCAAATGGCTGCAACGGCTGGAACTGGGCCAATCAGAAGCCAGGAGCCAGAAACTTCTGGGTCTCACAGGGGGTGCAGGGGTCCAAGGATATGGGCCATCTTCCACTGCTTTCCCAGGCTGTAGCACAGAGCTGGACTGGAAGAGGAGCAGCCAGGATTAGAACCGGAGCCCATATGGGATACCAGTGCCACAGAAGGAGGATTAACCTACTGCGCTACTGCACCACACTAGCGCAGGGTTTTCAAGAATACTGTGAAACCTTCTACTCCACTTTTTGTGGTGGTTAGAAAATGAGACAGTTTCTATTTGGCTTTTTAAAGATGAACAGTGGATCATAGAAGAAATCAAAAGAGAAATCAAAAAACTGTTCAGCAACAGGTTTTTTTTTTTTCATACAATTTGTTGAAATCTTTACTTAGTATACTGTTAATCTTTGGTGTATAAAGTTAATTGAAATAGATCTTAGTAAAAAATAAGAATGGGAATAGCAGAGGGAGGAGGAAGAGGGATGGGAGTGAGGGTGGGTGGGTGGGTACGGTGGGAAGAATCACTATCATTATGTTCCTAAAGCTGTAATTATGAAATGCATGGAGTTTGCATACCTTAAATACAAGTTTTCTGCTGTGAAAAAATCTTTTTTTTTTCTTTCCAATGAATCAATTTCATTGAGTGGGAATGTGTGAATGAGAATCCCCAGTGGAGAGAGAAGGAGGGAGTCTGGTGCAAGACAGAGAACAGGGCTCATCCCCATGGAGGTTATATTTGAAGCTTGACCCTGCCATGACTGCAAGGGATAAAAGTGGAAAGAAGATTAGGGCTTAGGGGCAGAATTCAATGCAGGAAGCAATGAATACAACCCTAAGGGGGCGCGGAGTATGAGGTAGAGTGAGACGAAACTGAAGTTCAAAACAAAAGCATTGTTCATAGGCTGATACATCTCAGGGTTTCCACATGCTCGTTCTAGCAACTTTGGCAAGTCAGGAAACATTTTCTGCGACTCCATTGCCTCATCTGAGAAATGGGGTTAAATGTGTGTGTGTGTGTGTGTTAACCTCACAAGAACTTTTGTGTGTGTCAAGATGAAATGAATTTTCTATGCACCAGCAGTTTGAAATTTAGTACAATTTAGAAAGGTGCTGTAGAACCCTGTAGAACAGGAGGGGAACAGGAAGAATGCCCGTGGGACATGTTCTCTTGCACACCCATGCTCAGAACACGGGTGAGGACAGGCTGCAGGTTCCAGAGTATTCGAGAAATAGACTGAGTTAGGAAAAGTGTAGGTAGCAGCTGTATGTGACAAGGGAGCGGTAGACACTACCTGTTCTCAAAATGAAATGTGGGGGACTGGACGTAGGAGAGGATGGGGGAGGGACAGAGGACTGAGGCTTGCAAACCAGGAGAGGAACTTGCCATGAAATTGTGTTTTTCCCACAATTTGAGATCTGAGGTTGAAAGCTTATCTTGTAATTGATCAGTATATTTAGTATAATAATTTATTGTTTTTTTTTTCCTCTGTGAAAGCTGATAGTAAATTGATGACATATTTAAAAGTTGATAGCATTTTTAGGATGGTTGAAATTTAGCAAAATGTTAAATGGCTGTTGTTTGCTAATAGTCCAGTTTTGCTTATTTAATTATAAAAATATTTGAAATATTTTTGTACCTTTATCTAAGTTTAGATATTATGTTATCATTTATAGAATTCATATCATGCTAAGTGTTTATTATGGACAAATATACATGGCTTTCAAAATTTTTGCACCAGTATAAATTTATCTTTTAAATCCACATTCCACAAACTTTTTGAGGTACCTTCCTCCTGGATGCTGTACAAAGAGTTGTTTATCCGTGATCTCAGTTAATCTCAAAACAACCCCGAGATAGTTCGCTCCTGCATTACTTGTACATGTAAGGAAACCGAATCTCAGAGGCTGTTTATTTTTATGTGAGAGGTTTGAGCGGGTGAGGGAGTTCCAGCTACTGCTTCACTCCACAAATGCCTGCACCAGCTGGGGCTGAGCTGGGTGGAATCCAAGAACCAGGAACTCAATCAGAGTCTCCCATGTTGGTGGCAGGAATCCAAGTATGTGGTCATCATTGCTGTCTCCCAGGGTTCACATTCGTGGGAAGCTGGACTCAGGAGCTGGACAGGCACATTGAACCCAGACACTCTGTGATGAGACACGGGTGTCCTAAGTACCTGGTCAAAGGCATGTCCCTCAGAGGCCATCTAGCTTCAACGTAGTTGAGATCAGATGCTACGCTCGATGCTGTAGTGCCAACAGTGATGCACTTGAAGTAGGCTGTCCCTCTGGGGTCTGACACCTGATGGCTAAAGCATCCATTCAGAAAACACCCACACAAGGAAAGCACGTGACATCAGGGTTCTGTAAATGCCACAACAGAGGCACTGTCTAGAAGGCTTCTGAGATGAGAGACATTATTGCCAACCAGGAAATGGAGGGCAGTTTCTTTGTAGATGGGGTAAAATGGGAAGAAGCAGAGTTGAGCAGAATGCTAGTACAGAGAGAAAGAATGGCAGTCCAAGAAATGGCAGCATTGAAGCCTCCTGCCTGTTAAGAAAACATGAAGTTACTGAGATTGGCTGGACTGCAGGTACGTGAAGAACAAGTGTGAGCAAAAAAAAAAAAACAACAAAGGAGTTAATCTACACATTTCAAAAAGTTATCTCCCGGTATTTTATTAGCATGGTTCTGAGTTCACTAGTCACTGGTTTTGTTGTTTCTGCCAGTTACTTTGGTGACATGTCTCTAGCCACCTGGTGCAACTGTCTTCAGGATTTCAATAGGTTTTAAATTCCTTTTTGATTATTTTGTGTTTTCCAAATGTATTCTAGTTTCTTTGTCACTAGAAAAATTCTTATGGATGTTATTTCAAAAATTTGATGGACATAAGATTTCTTTTCAAAAGTTTAATGGAGAAAAAGAGGCTAACGGTGAAGCCGAGCCGCCTTCTGATGAAGCTTTGGGATGAAATTCCCTGAGCACGGCTCCAGAGGATCTGGTGCACTTCTGTCTTAAGTGAGCTGCTTTTGTGGCTGTGGCTAACACTTAATTTTTCTTGGGTGATAATTGTAGCTGCTTTTTTATATATTTTCTTCTGGATGATACATACACGTATCCCTGTAGTCTTATTATTTGTCCACCTTAACCACACGAAGTTTAGGAAGCAACAGATGCAAAATTTTCAGGTGTTAACTACCTTGGCATCGACCAGAAACACAAAGAAAAAGAGGGAAAGAGAGAAAGAGAAAGAGAAAGAGAAAGAGAGAGAGAGAGAGAGAGAGAGAGAGAGAGAGAGAGAGAAACGAATGAACCAGTGTGGCTTGGGAGTAGGAAATGGGAGTTCAGTCTCACATGAGGTTCCCCAAGTATCTGTGCGTCCTCTAGGATGAGTTAAGGTTGAGTTCTATTCTAAGCATGACAGGAAGCCACTGGAAAATTCTAAATAGTAGATGATAGGAGTTAGCCTTTTCATAAGTTGGCTTTGAACATTAAAATGAGATAAGTATAAGTGTGTGTGTGTGTGTGTATACATATGTGTATGTGTCAAGCCCTTACAACAATGCTTGGAGTACAGTGAGTGTCACATTAGTGTGCTACTGTTCTTTGCATGAGCAGTCTTTCATGTAAATGTTCATTTGAATTAAAAAAAAAAACACAGTATGAATATGCTTACTCTACCCCCCTTTAATTTGTTGATTCTTGAAATATTTGTATTTCTGAATTAATGACCCCCAGATCTGCTTAAGCTCGCTTCCTGTGTGACCTTGGTCAAGTCACTCTTAGTGAGCTGTTTTGAGGATAAAATGAGCTCGTGTCAAGCAGCAGGCATATTGATAGCACATAGTGTATACTCAGCGGTGGCCATATTAATGATCTAATTATAGTTCCGTCCACTCTGTTTAGATTCATAATTCCTTCAATTTGCGACTTAATTATTTGGAAGGATTACTCTATTCACTGTATATGAAATATCTGAAAGTATAAAATAAGACTTAAAAATTACCCTTCTGTCTTCATAGATGCACTTTTATAGTTACTAGACATCTCATTTTCAAAAGGCCATTTCAGAGGCAAACAAATAAATTGTTAGTCATTTAACATTCAGTTTGGAGGGCCAGGGAGTAGAATTTTATGGAAAAGGTTATTCAAAGAGTCTGTTTTTCCTGGATTTATTTGTTTGTGAGGACAAAGAGAGAAGCTTGCAATTTATAATTTCTTTTGAGCAATGACCTAGCCGTGAAGAGATATTTTACTTATTTATGAAGAATAATTAATGATTTCCTAGTGTGAAAGAGGAAAGAATTCTAATGAAGGCATTTTAAAGGATGAAGTAGAGAAGAGGAAACAAAAGTTGCCAAAAATCTAAACTATTTACATTTAGATGATTTAGTTCAAAGGAGATAAAGCATGTTTCCAACTGGTGTAGTACTAAGGCTAGCAATGAGTTGCAATTTATAATATCGTTTTATATGCTGCATCGTAACTCTTGAAATTCAAGCTTGTAAATCAGGAATCATCTTATCAGGGTAGGATCTCATCAGTCTCCAGACAATTTTGAAGGTGATAAAGTTGTTCATAATTTATACATATGAATATAGTACTTGTACAAGAAAACTTGAACTCTCTGGGAATTATCTCGGATGGTAGGTGGCCTATTGAATCATCAAACTTTTTTATGTAAGTCATTCTGGAAGGAATTTTTGGTGTGGAAGACAGCTGAGCCTTTTCTATATGATGTAGTGGCATCATTTTGTAGGGTTTCATTACTATGGCAATCACATTGTGCCATGTCCTCAGGAGCCATGGCCATCACACTATGAGCATGTCCTGGCCATACCCCAGATTGGCCCACTGTGTTTTGAGGGTTTTTCTTTTTTTTCCCCTATTGTTTATCACTCTCCCCCTTTTATTCTATTCCTTTCTTACTATTAGCTACAGCTGTTCCTCACTGCTGTTAGCACTTTTGGGACTCCTCTTTAATTTGCTGCTCCAGATGCACTTTTCACTAGGACACCTAGGTTTGTTGGAGTTACATATAAGCTAAGTGGAAAGTAAAATCAGATAGAGGATCAAAGAACTCTGCCAAATGAGATCCTTGGACCTCGTGAGATCACTGTTGAGTCTTCAGAGGGACCTGTCCCAGTTTTCTTGATCTTGTCTGTGTCTGGGATGAATAAAAGATCCTTCTACAAAGTGCAGTGACACTGTCTGGAATAAGCCATCTTGCATATAGTTGTATGTGTGTCCTAAGAATGCGTTTGTTCCCAGTGCTCTGCCCTCTCGTAATACTACCCAAAAAGGAAAAGCTCTTCCTAATGATGCTTTTAGAGACTTGAGTGGAAAAAAAGAAAAAAACATGAGCTTCTACTTGTCTGATTTTCTTCGCAGTTCTTACCACAGAAAATGTTTCGGCCTTCGTACTGTAGACTTAGTCTGTAAGTGGAAGCTTTGATAGCTCTATGGAAACCTGTCAGTGAACAAGCCCCCACAGTGTAAAGTAAGAAAAGCTTCTGGGTGCTTCCAACTTTGCAAAATCAAAAAAAGGGAGAAAGCATAGTTGTAAAATTCCCTAACTGGTTTTGTTTCTTTTTAGCAATGAGTCTTCGGGTGATTCTGTTGCTTGGCTTCACCGCCTTCCTAAAACAAGTTTGCCGGCATCTCACCATAACGATGCTTATCTTTACAAAGATAAATATGGCCATTTTTCTCAAAAATTCACATTAAGGATGTAGGTTACTGGGATTTATGAAGACTATTTTTCTTTTCAACTGTTTGATCAGTATCATGGAATGTAGTTAGACACCTTGGAAAGCCATTAAATGGAAATACATCATGAGTTTTAGGGCAAGAGGGACAAACACATAGAGGACAGTGTGTTTAATGATGCACCCGTATACTCGGTTGATCATTTGGGGCCAAAGAAGCTGATTTTTATGTTTTAAAATTAATCCAACCTAGATTAGCCATGTCACGTCCTCTTAACCATAGGCGTGTGAATCTCAGGGTGGACAGCTGTTTGGCTGTCCCACCCTGGGACTGCTGCCCTCAACAAACGCTTCTGATTCTCCTACATGGTCACTTGGCAGCATCAGTGTGCACCCATATGGCTGGATGGCATTGTGCCTATTTGCAAGCCAGTCGAATCGTTTCACCAGGACTCAGGTGCCAAGCAGACGTGGGTTTGTAACTGCCTCCTGAACGTGCAGCCTGCCTTGGTAATGACCTCCCAGGTTAGGGCAACGTGTTTATTGGCATGGCATTGCTTTCCCTACCATTTGGATGCTGTGTCTACAAAGATCACAAAGGAAGAAAGGTTGTTGTCTCCTGTACTCACTAAGCAGTCCTAACAGAAAACAGTGAAATACACAAGATTTGGACTGTCACATGGCCATGATGTGCACGGAATTCACTAAGGATCTGTAGTTTAGCTTCACAATGGAATGGTACAGAGGTGGCCTTCCTTGAGTTCAGATGTCATTAGCTTTTCTTTTTAACTGAGTTCACTCCTTAAAGAAGTAATAGGAACTTTCACATCAGGGATATGAGTACAGTAAGTGACATAATGCATGTGAAATACATTGAGGTCCTTGAAGTAAATTTATGGATTTATTTGACTTCTATATGCTTTGATGAAGGAAATTGGTCGCTTGCCCTGGAACTAGAAAACAGATGTTTTAACATTTTCATTCTTTTTTCTTTTTGAAAATAGCTTTTTTGTATACCACTTGAGATTATTGAGTACTCCTACCCATATTGTTTTACTTACTCCACATGGAAACCTTATAAAGTGAGGAAGTCAAGCATTATTGTTAATAAGTTCTTGTTAAAACGTGGACACTGGGTCTTGGAGCAGTATTCTGACTCATCTCAAGTTTGCCCAACAAGATTAAGGGATGAAACCAAGACTCAAACCCAGATGTGTTTGGGGATACTATAGAGGAACTCTTAAGACAGGGTGCCCTTTTGGGTAGATACATTTTATTTCATTATTAAGTAAGGCCTACAAATAGTTAAGATGTTGATTAGAAAATATATGTTGGCCGGCACCGCAGCTCAATAGGTTAATCCTCTGCCTGTGGCACCGGCACCCCAGGTTCTAGTCTCGGTCGGAGCATTGGATTCTGTCCCAGTTGCTCCTCTTCCAGTCCAGCTCTCTGCTGTGGCCCAGGAGGGCAGTGGAGGATGGCCCAAGTGCTTGGACCCCAACACCCACATGAGAGATCAGGAGGAAGCTCCTGGCTCCTGGCTTTGGATCAGCACAGTGCTGGCCTTGGCGACCATTTGGGGAGTGAACCAACAGAAGGAAGACCTTTCTCTCTGTCTCTCTCTCTCACTGTCTGTAACTCTACCTGTCAAATAAATTAAAAAAAAAAAGTTACTGAATAAAACTTATCTAGACAAGTTGCCAGTGTAGTTTGTTACTTTTATTTTCTCTTTGGATTTGGATTTGCTTTTTGAGTAATGTTTTAGAAAGTTTGCTTTTTATTTTTTTTTTATTTATTTTTTTTGGACATGCAGAGTGGACAGTGAGAGAGAGAGAGAGAGAAAGGTCTTTCTTTTGCCATTGGTTCACACCCCCCCCCCCCCCAATGGCCGCTGCGGCCAGCACACCGCGCTGATCTGAAGCCAGGAGCCAGGTGCTTCTCCTGGTCTCCCATAGGGTGCAGGGTCCAAGAACTTGGGCCATCCTCCACTGCACTCCCAGGCCATAGCAGAGAGCTGGCCTGGAAGAGGGGCAACCGGGACAGAATCCGGCACCCCAACCGGGACTCGAACCTGGTGTGCCGGTGCCGCTAGGCGGAGGATTAGCCTGTTGAGCCACGGCGCCGGCCTATTTACAGTCTGAATAGCATATGATACTTCCCACCCTACCCTCTGTCCCACCCATGGTCCCGCCATCCCTCAACTTTCCTTATTTATTCCTTTTAATTTTTACAGTGACATCCCTTCAGCTTATTTTATAATCACAAACTTAGCCCTCCACTAAATAAAGAGTTCAACAAGTAGTAAGTAGAAAAACCACTGTTCCTCAAGGGTATAGACAGGGGCTGTAAATAATAAATCTAAAAATGTAAACTTTACTTATATACATTAGATCTTTTATACTCTGTATATTAGTTACCACAAACCAAGGAAAACATATATTTGTCTTTTTGGGACTGGCTTATTCAGCTAAGCATAATGTTTTCGAGTTGCATCCATTTTCTTGCAAAAGACAGGATCTCATTATTTTTTACTTCTGAGGTAGTGTTTGATAGTGCATATATACCACATTTTCTTTATCCAGTCATCAGTTAATTCCATATTTAGCTATTGTGAATTGAGATACAATAAACATGGGGTTTCAAATAACTCTTTTGTATGCTGATTTCATTTGGTTTGGGTAAATTCCCAGGAGTGAGAAAGCTTGTTCATATGGCATATTTATTTTCACATTTCTGATGAATCTCCATACTGTCTTCAGTAATGATTGTACTAGTTTATATCCCACCAACAGTGGATTAAGGTAACTTCCCCCCGCCCCATCCTCTCCAGGATTTATTGGTTCTTGATTTTTAATTGATAGCCATTCTAACCGGGGTAAGGTGAAACCTCATTGTTGTTTTAATTTGCATGTCCCCAATGCTAGTGACCCTGAGCATCTTTTCATGTGTCTGATGGCCATTTGAATTTAATCCTTTGCAAAATGCCTGTTCAAGTCCTTTGCCCATTTCTTAACTGGATTGTTGGTTTGTTGTTAAGTTTCTTGAGTCCTTTTTGAATTCTAAATAATAATCCTTTAATCAGCTGTAAAGTTTTCAAATATTTTTCTCATTCTGTAGGTTGACTCTTTGCTTTTTTGAGTGGTTCCTTTGCAGTATAGAAGCTTCTTGGAACCTTGATGTAATCCCATTTGTCTATTTTTTGCTTTGATTGCCTATGCTTCTGGGGTCTTTTCCAAGAAGACTTTGCCTATACCAATGTCCCTGATGTTTTCCTATAATAATTTATTGGTATCAGGTCATAGATTTAGATCCTTGATCCGTTTTGAGTTGATTTTTGCATAAGGTATAAGATATGGGTCTTGTTTCATACTTCTGCATGTTTAGATCCAATTTTCCCAGTACTATTCGTTGAAGAGATTATCCTTTCTTCAGGGATTGATTTTAGCTTCTTGGTCAAAGATTAGTTGGTTGTGGATGTTTGAATTAATTTCTGGGGTTTGTATTCTGTTCCTGGTCTACATGCCTATTTTTGTGCCAGGACTAGGCTATTTTGATTATAACTGCTCTTTAGTGTGTCTTTTTTTTTTTTTTTTTTTTTGGACAGGTAGAGTGGACAGTGAGAGAGAGAGTAAGATCTTCCTTTGCCGTTGGTTCACCCTCCAATGGCCGCAGTGGCAGGCGCGCTGTGGCCGGCGCACCACACTGATCCGAAGGCAGGAGCCAGGTGCTTCTCCTGGTCTCCCATGGGGTGCAGGGCCCAAGGACTTGGGCCATCCTCCACTGCACTCCCGGACCACAGCAGAGAGCTGGCCTGGAAGAGGGGCAACCGGGACAGAATCCAGCGCCCCGACCGGGACTAGAACCCGGTGTGCTGGCACTGTAGGCGGAGGATTAGCCTATTGAGACGCGGCGCCAGCCATGTAGTGTGTCTTAAAATCTGGTATTGTGATGCCTCCAGCGTTGTTTTGTTGTTTAAGATTATTTTAGCTACCCGGAGTCTCTCGTGTTCACATATGTATTTAAAAAAAATTTTTTTTAGGTCTCAGAAGAATGTCCTTGGTATTTTGAATACTGAATCTGTAAATTGCTTTGGATAGTTTGGACATTTTGATTATATTAATCTAATTCACGAACATGGAAGATATTTTCTTTTTTTTTGTATCATCTGCTGTTTCTTTAATGATTAGCAATTTTCATTGTAGAGATCTTTGATCTCCTTGGTTAAATTTACTCCAAGGTGCTTAATTTTTGTAGCTATGGTGAATGAGACTGATCTTAGAAGTACTTTCTCTGGGCTGGTGTTGTGGTGTAGTGAGTAAAGCTGCCACCTGCAGTGCCAGCATACCATGTGGACACCAGTTCATGTCCCGGCCACTCCACTTCTGATCCAGCTCTCTACTATGGCCTGGGAAAGCAGTAAAAGTTGGCTTGAGCCCTTGGGTCCTTGCACCAGCATGAGAGACCCAGAAGAATCTCCTGGCTTCAGATTGGCCTAGCTCTGCCCATTGTAGCCATTTGGGGAGTGAACCAGCAGATGGAAGAGATCTTTCTCTTTCTCAGCCATGGCATTGTCTGTGTATACAAAGGCTTTTGATTTGTGTGTGTTTCCATATATATAGGATCAAGTCATTTGCAAACATGGATAATTTGACTCCCTGCTTTCAAATTTGTACCCCTTTGAGTTCTTTTTCTTGCCTAATGGGTCTGGCTAAAGCTTCCAGAACTATATTGAGTAGCAGTGGTGAAAGTAGGCATTGTTGTCTGGTTCCAGATCTTAGTAGAAATGATTCCAGCTTTTCTCCATTCAGCAAAATGCTGGCTGTGTGTTTTTCATACGTTGTTATGATTGTGTGAAGGACTGTTCCATTTATACCCAATTTGCTTAAGTTTTTAATCATGAAAGGACACTGTGTTATATTAAATGCTTTCTCTGAATCTATTGAGCTATTTTTATAGTTTTTACCCTTTAATTTGTTAATGTGATATATCACATTTATTGGTTTGCGTGTGTTGAACCATCCCTGTATACCTGGGATAAATCTCACTTGGTTCCAGGTGAATGATCTTTCTGATGTGTTTGTTGGATTCAGTTACTTAGTATTTGTTGAAGATTTTTGTATCTATGTTCATCAGGGATATTGGTCTATAGTTCTCTTTCATTTATCTTTTTCTAGTTTTGGAATTAAGATGAGGCAGGCCTCATACAAGGAGCTTGGGAAGATTCCCTTCCTTTCAATTGTTTTGAATAGTTTGAGAAGAATTGGAATTAGTTCATCTTTAAAAGTTTGGTAGCATTCAGCAGTGAAGCCATCCGGTCCTGGGCTGTTCTTTGCTGGGAGAGTCTTTATTACTGATTCAATCCCTGTCTTGGTTATTGGTCCGTTTAGGTTTTCTGTGTCTTCATGACACAGGAAATCTATCGATTTCTTCTATATTTTTGAATTTGTTAACATATGGCTCTTTGTAATAATTTCTGATTATTTTTATTTCTATGGTATCCATTGTAACATATCCTTTTTTAAAAAAAAGATTTATTTGATTTATTTGAAAAACAGAATTACAGAGAGAGGTAGAGACAGAGAGAGAAAGAGGTCTTCCATCGCTGGTTCACTTCCCAAATGGCCGCAACAGCCGGAGCTGAGCTGATATAAAGCCAGGAGCCAGGAACTTCATCCAGGTCTTCCATATAGCTGCAGGGACCCAAGAGCCATCCTCCACTGATTTTGCAGGCACATCAGCAGGGAGCTGGGTCAGAAGTGGAGCAGCTGGGACTTGAACCGGTGCCCATATGGAATGGTAGCACTGCAGGCCAGGGTTTTAACCCAGTGCACCATAGCACTGGCCCCCAACATGTCCTTTTTATCTCTCATTTTATTAATTTGGGTCTTCTCTCTCCCCTTCTCCCTTTCATTTTGATTAGTTTGGCCAGGTGTGTATTGATTTGTCTTTTATTTTTTCAAGAAAAAAAAAAAAAAAAAACCTGATCTTCATTTCACTGATCTTTTGTATTAGTTTTTTGGTTTCAATTTTGTTCCTTCTGTAAATTTGATTTTTTTTTCTTCCCACTGATTTTGGGTTTTGTTTTTTTGTTGTTTTTCTAGGTCCTTGAGATGCAGTTGGATCATTTATTTAATGCCTTTCCAATTTCTTGATGAAGGCATTAATTGCTAAAACTTCCCTCTTAACATTGCTTTTGCTGTATCCTATAAGTGTTGATGTGTTATAATCTTCATTCATTTCCAGGAATTATTACCCTTTCGATTTCTTCTAGAACTCTCTGTTCATTCAGGAATATGTAATTCAGTTTCCATGTGTTTGTATATTTTCTAGAGTTTTTTACATTGTTAATTTCCAGCTTCATTCCATTGTAGTCAGAAAAGTTGTATGGTATGATTTCACTTGTTTTGGATTTGTTGAGTCTTGCTCTATAGCCTAGCATATGGTTTAGCACTGATAAAAAGAATATATATATTTATAACTATAGAATGAAATGTTCTGTAGGTATCGATTAGGTCCATTTGGTCCATTGTATAGATTAGGTCTGTCATTTCTTTGATGACTTTTTTGTCTTGTTGATGTGTCCACTGATGGAAGTAGGGTGTTGAAGTTTCCCATTATTATTTTATTGGAGTCTATTTCTCCCTGGCAATGGGTGCATTTAGCTTTACCATACTGCACATCTTCCTGTTGAATTGATCTCTTAATCATTACTAATGCCCCTTTTTGTCTCTTTTAATGGTTTTTGTCTTAAAGTCTGTTTTGTCTGCTATTAGGATGACTACTCCTGCTCTGTTTTGTTTTCCATTAGCATGGAATAATATCATTTTCTATCCCTTTCACTTTCAGTCTATGTGTATTTTTGTTGATGAGGTGGGTTTCCTGCAGGCAGCAAATAAATAGGTCTTGTTTTTTCATCCTTTCAGCCAGTCTGTATCTTACAGTTGGAGAATATAGGTCATTTATATTCAAGGTTATTATTAATAACTAATGACTTGGCCCTACTATTTTCCATAAATTTTCCCATTACTTGCTTTGGATTTACTTTGTACTTTTACTAGATTTTATGCCTTCATATTCTTTCATAATGGTGACTATCTTTTTCTGTTTCTGTGTTGACAACAGTTTTGATTTTTCTCCTTTTTTGAAGTGGTCAAAGAAATTTCATTTGGCTAAAAAGGAAGAACATTTGTTAGGATTCCATAAGCACATACTACTCTAGATGTGAAATACAACTTGAAATCTGCATCACTTCTACTTATTACCCATTTATGAATGCTAATGTGGCTTTAAGTTCATTTTATTAAAGCACTTGGAAATAAGAAAAGGTAAATGTGAAGTCGTTTGGTGGGAGATATGGTCTAATCTGACTGTTATCTTCCTCTTTTAGATAGAGTATATGTCAGAATTCTCCCTGGCAAAGTTTTGAATTACACAAATGGGAAAGAGAAATTTTATGCCCAAGTAGGTTATAAAATAAATTCTTAATGTTGAATATGAATAAGAAAGCACTGAAAATTTAACTTGCCATTGACTCAGTATTTAACATGCGACTGTTTGGAAATAGAAAAAATATATATGGCAGGTTCTTTCTGTCTTGATATACCACAGTACAAATAGCCCACTGTTTGACTCATAAGAGTTTATTAATACGAAATACCCTTTTTCATTTTAAGAAATTTATCGAAGCATATCTTACATGCCATATAATTCAGCACTTTAAATATACGTACAGTTGGAAGACCTTTAGTAAATTTGAAGTATGTGAGCATCACAAGAATCCATTCTTAGAACACTTTGGTCATCCTATAAAGTTCTCACGTGCCTGTTTACTGTCAATTCCTGTTCCCAACCACAATCCCAGGCTGACACTCACCAGTTTCTGATTTCTCCGTAGTTCAGCTTTTTGTAAGGCTAATCATACAATGTATCGTCTGTTGTGGTTGGTTCCTTTCACTTATGTAACGTTGTCAGGGTTAATTCAAGTTGTTGTGCGTGTCTGTTGTGTTTTGTGTTGAGTGGTCCTAGCTGACCTGTGTCCCTCAGGGAAACTTCTTCATTTTGATCTGATTCACATTTGTGAGTCTTAAGTACAGGTCTGATGTTCAGGCAGTTTTTTCTGACAGCTTTCATTTGAGATGGATGGTACGAGCAGGTCAGTGGCATGGCCCACGCACAGACAGAAGGCTTTCTGGATAGAGACCACTCCCAGAGATTGAGAGATTCTCCTGCTTGTGTTTTGTCCAAGTCAGTTACCACATACTTGTTATGTAAGGGAAGTTTAAACTATTTTAAGAATGAGCTTTCCAGCTCTCTGCTGTGGCCAGGGAGTTCAGTGGAGGATGGCCCAAGTCCTTGGGCCCTGCACCCCATGGGAGACCAGGAGAAGCACCTGGCTCCTGCCATCGGATCAGCGCGGTGCACCGGCCGCAGCGCGCCAGCCGCGGCGGCCATTGGAGGGTGAACCAACGGCAAAAGGAAGACCTTTCTCTCTGTCTCTCTCTCTCACTGTCCACTCTGCCTGTCAAAAGTAAAAAAAAAAAAAAAAAAAAAAAAAAAGAATGAGCTTTGCTGTATGGTTCATGAAAGTTGCATCTGTGCTTTCTCCAGGCCAACTAGGGTTTAAGGTCCAATTGTCACAGGGACCAGGTTAGCCCCAGTTGGAGATCTCCAGGCCTGGTTGCATCATAACTGCTATGAAAGATGTCTGTGTGGGTCATAGGAATGTTGTTCATCTTAGGTCTCTAAGATGACAGCCTGTAATCTGTTTCTTTTCCACTGCTGAGTAGTATTTCACTGCATAAATATATCATGTTTTGTTGATTAGTTCCATAGTTACTGGACATTTATATTGTTATATGTTTGGCTATTTTGGGTAATACTGCAATGAACATTCTTGTTAAAGTCTCGGTGTGGAAATACATTTTAATTTTTCTTCAATAGACACCTAGTAGTGGAATTGCTACTTTACATGTTAATCATGTTTAATCTTTGAGGAAAATGCCAATGTATTTTCTAAAGTGATTGGACCATACTAATTTATGTTCTCACCAGCAGTATACGAAGGTTTCAGTGTTTGTGTACATAGTGTGTAGTGGTGTTTTATTGTGGTTTTAATTTGTGTTTCTGTATTAGTGTTCTATTGCTTTGTGACAAATGACCACAAACTAGCACATTAAGACTTTTTAAATATCCTGTTTCTATGAGTTAGGCATCTTATTACAGGCTAATTGAGTCCTGTGTTTAGGGTGTCACCAGGTGGCTGCAGGGTCTGCAGTATCATCTGAGGCTCAGATTTCTCTTCCAGGCTCACTGGTTGTTGGCAAAATTCATTTCCTTGCTTTTGCAGGACTGAAGTTCCCATTTGCTTGCTGACTGGCTGTCAGAGGGGCTCTTGCCATTCGGCTCCCTGGTTGGTCTCGGACGAATCCTTTTCATTCAGAAAGTTTCTTTTAGGGAAAACCTGGATCTTCTTTGAGAAGGTTCATGTCAGGATCACCAAGGATTACCTTCTTTTTGATGATCTCACAGTGACTGGATTAGGAATCTTAGCTACATCTGCAAAACCCCTCACCTCTACCTTATTATTCAGCTCATCCTGGGCGTGGAATCCTACCTATGTTCTCCCGTATTGCCAGCACTCAGGGAGAGGGAGTATACATGACCCGTACCCTGGGGAGTGGGAATCTTGGGAGCTATCTTTAAATTGTCTACTCCTTGAGCATCTTGTATTGTAATTATTAACCATTCTTACATATTCCTTGGTGAAATCCTATTCAAAATGCGTGCCTGTTTTATGCTGTTTGTATTTGTCTGATTAAATTATTTAAAATCTCAATATATTTTAATACAAATGATTTGTCAGATATAGGTGTTGGAAATATTTTCTCCCAGCTTATAGCTTATTTTTTTTTCGTTTTCTTAAACTTTTTTTTTGAAGAGCAGAAAGTTCTCAGTTTTAGTAATGTCCAATTTATCATTTTTTTCTTTTAGCAATAATACTTTGAGATGTGTGAGAAATCTTTGCTTACCTAACTTAACATTAAAACAATTTTTTGTATATTTTTCTCCCAAATTTAATTGTTTTGGTTCTGTAATTTAGGTCTGTTAACTATTTTGAGTTAATTCAGTTAATTTTTGTTTATAGCAATACAAAATTTTTTTTTTTGCTGTGTATATTGAATTGTTCAGCGACTTTTTTTTTGTCTGAACTTCCAATTTTTTTCTTTTCATCTGTTTAAAATATCTGTGTAGTAAGGTAATTGAGCCTTATATTTCAGTGTTAAAGCTATTCTGCGGGTTTTTACGTTCATACTTTTTGGTTATGAGGATGTATTATTTTATTTATCTTAAGTAAAATAAAATTCCCCTCACCTTAACAGATTTTTTAAAAATACAAATTTGTTGTCTAAACACACATTTTCTTAGCAAACTAAAAGGGTGCCAACTCACCATACAATTATGAAAAATACCACGTGTTGAAGAAATTATTCACAAACGGCCTGGTCTCATTAAATAGACAAAACTAAGATTTTTGTTTTGGGTTTTCTGAGAAATCACATATCCTGAAGCTCCCACATCTTTGCTCACTTCTGTTAAACCATAATGTAGGCTGTATTGTCCCAAGCGTCTTCAGGCGACTTACTAAAGTCACTCTGCTTGCTGGGATCATGTGGGGTATTCTGATTTGTGCAGAGTGATTTTTCAACAGTGTACAATGCTGTTTCAATGACCAGGATGTTTGACTTAACAGAAGGTAACACTGTCATTCAATATGTAGTAATTCACACCATAGAGGGTGTGTGTGTGTGTGTGTGTGTGCTAGTCTGCCATTTACAAGGGTTGTTCAAAAAGCTTGTGGAAAAGTAGAATTAAAGGATAAGTTTAGTTTCAGGTGAAAAAAATTTTGAAAGTCGCACATGATATTCTCACAACATATACTTTTTTCATGAACTGTTTGAAGATCCTTCCTATGTAGGGATTTCCAATTTTTTGCACCAAACTAAACTTAATCTTTTAATCTAGTTTTCCACGAACCTTTGGAAGTACCCTCGGATTTATTACTGTTATATTTAGCGTGTTATCCCAAGGATGATAAATCTAAATACAGTGCATGATTGCCTCCCAAACCCCTATTCAAGCTGACCTTTTCACTGATGATAGTATGCTGCTTCAAGACCACACCCATTAGGCCTTCTAGTGTGGGGGGAAATCTGTTTTATATTCATGGGGGAGGGGAAGCAGTGAGGCAAAGAGCAGAATTAGCAGCATCAGCTTACAGTGTTTAGCAGGAGCTCAGCTTTTTCAAAAGCCTCTTTTTTCAAGAGATGCTAAAAGGGTGTTCAAAAAAGATGAAAGCTACATGATTAAAATGAAGCATGCTATAATGTTTAACTGGCAGTCTATGCTACATAGTCTATACACCCTGGGCTAATCATCTTGTATTGTGTCTGCCGAGTTTATGGTGGAGGAAAGTTTCTTGGCCAGAAAGGACCTTGTAAAATTAGTTCTTATTAGAAAAAGTATGGATGGCTGCAGAATTTGGAGACAGGCTGATTTTAGTCCTGTAAAATGACATAAATAAATAATCAGCATGGCAGTTTGGGTCCAACTGGGAGGGGAAAAAAGTCAAGTGGTGTTTGTCTTTAGAAATTCCTGATAGATAGCATTTCAGTTCTTCCTATAGATTTGTCCCTGAATCCATGTTTAAGAAAATTCGTTGTTTATAGGTGTACATATTTAAGAATTTAAAAGTTATATGTAACAGATAAAGATGGTAAAGTATGACTATATTAAAATATATTCAAATTAAGTAAAGGTATGAGATGATGATCCAGGTTATCAGAGGGCAAAATTTGAGGCCATAAAACCTGGTGAGCCAGAGACAAAAAGCTTAACTCTTTCTTTCCCTTCTGATTTCTAGACAGTTTGGTTTTGGGCATTTTTAGTTCAATTTTTTTTTTCCTATCAGTAATTCCGTAATATCCATTTCTTGAATGAGAAAGTATACAGTTCTTATACTTACAGTCTGTCTACAGTATGAAAACTTAATATGAGCATATGGGTAACTTATTTTTATTTGCAAGGTAGACAGACAGAGCTCCCATCTTCCGGTTCACTCCGCAAATGCCTGCATCCAGGGCTGCACCTGGCTGAAGCTGGAAGCCGGGAACTCAATCCACACCTCCCAGGTGGGCAGCAGGAACTCGGTTACTTGCAAGATCACTGCTGCCTTCCAGAGTCTGCATTAGCAGGAAGCTGGAGTCAGGAGCTAGAGGTGAGAATTGAACCCAGGAGCCCCAACGAGGGTATGGTATCAACTAGGAGGCCAAATTCCCAGCCCTGTTTGGGTTGTATAAGATGTGTCCAAGTTTCTTTTTTATTAAGGAATTTTTTTTTTATTTCAAGTTAGCTATGTGTTCTTAACAGCGCTGTACCAATACTTGAGTATTCTTTATAGGTTGAAAGGTAAAACAAGAAAGTATTTAACTCCAAATGCATTGTTAGGGTGAAAGTAACAGGACAGTTCTTTGAAGGTTGCTTCAAAATATAATTTTTTAGAAAGATTTATTTATTTATTTTGGAAGTCAGAGTTATGGAGAGAGAGAGAGAGACAGAGGGAGATCTCCCACCCACCCTATAGGATGCCAGCATTGCAGGAGACAATTTTACCAGCTGGGCCACAATGCCGGCTCCCAGTTTTTAACCTTAAAACTCAGTGTTTGCCAGGTTTTCTGTAAAATCTTCCTTTGGCAGATTAACAGTTGTCTCTTCAGATACAATCTTGCTAGATAAGATTCCTTACATCATTTATCTGAATAATGTTCAAAAAGGTAGATCCAGTCATGTGGGAAAAGGATCAAAATAATTAGAGTGGAGAAGAGACTTTTTTTTTAATATTCCATAAAAATGATTTCTTCTTCTAGTAAGAGAGCCATATGACTGTCACCTCTGGTCTTATACTAACACAAGTGAAAGTGAATCTTCCAAGAGATTTTATTCCTTGGTTGCTTTCTTTTCAATTTTCAGTTAGAGGATGTGTAGTTCTCCTATGCCAAACTACTTGAACAGGCAAAATTTTCTTTGACCTATAAATTGCAAGCATGTGTTCCTTCCAATTAATCTTTATAAACCTGTGAAGGGAAATGTAGTGGCTTTTATAGTTTGACAGTTTTAGAAACATATCATCTGCATGTAGATCAGCTTTTGAAATTAGGGAATCCACATGCAATCTTACAGTTCTACATTTTAGTGGCACCTGCTGAGTTTCAGGTGTTTACAACACGGCTGTAAAAATTCTTTCCAGCCTAAAATCTGAAGTCTCCACCTAACAAGAACTTTTGTTTTTTTAATTGCCTAAAATAATTTCCTTTTTCATCTGTAAACCAGGGAAACCAAAAAGAAAACTCATAAGGTCCTGGATGTGATTTTATGGGAAAATTGACAACCCACATTGGTGGGTCATTTATCCATGCTGTGGGCCAGTGGCCCTGCAAACAAAGAGAGGGGCAAGGGAAGGGAAGGGAAGAGCACTGGGGGTTGGAGAGGGAGGGGAACTTGACTGTTGTCATTCATTACATGTTCTCTGGAAGAAGCCGTGTTTGGCAGGGCATGTGGTACCAGCCATGGCAGTCAGCTGCAGATGCTAATGGGTACACTGGTTTCCATAGGCTACATCTCTTGGAGTCTCTCTCTCTCTCTTGCTCTGAGTCTTGATATGAGGAAGAGTCTATATGGCACAGTTAGGAACTTGAAAGCTAGGAAATGGTTTTGGAGAGTTGAAGACGGTTCTTTTAGAGCAAAAGTCATTGTGTTTTATCTAAGTCACTTCAAAATCATTATGAAGTCCTCTTAGGCAGTTTATCTCCAGGCCCTGTTCTTGTTGTCTTTCCCAGTTCATTAGCATCTTGTAGACCATTTCTTGCCTCCCCATGATACCCTCGGTGATAAGGTTTTCCTGTTTCCTATCTTTCCTGGTCTAATTCCAAATCTCTTCCCCCCTTTCACTCAGTAGAATCTGTTCAATAAATAGTTCTGCAAATGTTAAACCAAGATCTTAAGCATCTTTCACATGGTCTTATAGAGGCATTAGGGCTCATGAATCCAAATAAATTATTTAGAAGGGAAGGAAGGGGCTGGCTTTGTGGCACAGAAGGTTAAGCCACCTGTAACACTGATGCCATCATCCCATAGGAGTGCTGATTAGAGTCCTGGCTACTCTGCCTCTGATCCAGCTCCCTGCTAATGTGCTTGGGAAAGCAGCAGAAGATGACCCAAGTGCTTGGGCCTCTATCACTCCAATAGGAGACCTGGGTGGAATTCCAGTCTTCTGGCTTTGTCCTGGAGCAGCCCTAGCCATTGCATCCATCTGGGGAATGAACCATTGGGTGGAAGATCTCCCACCCTTCTCTCTCATTCTCTCTGTATGAATGTATGTCTCTCCACATCTCTCTGTTGCTCTGCCTTTCAAGTAAATAAGTCTTTAAGGAAAAAAGTAGGGAGAAGGACATTTCTGATCCATAGGGAGAAGCAGAGGAGTTCTACAACCAAGGAGGAAACAGGAGAAAGGGCTCCTGAAAGCCACCTGTGTTTGCAGGTGATCTAAGCTGTACATTCTCAGTCCTTCCAATGGAATTGCTTATTGAACTGCTCAGGAATATGGAAGAAAGGGGAGATAAAGGCAAAGTGGCACAAGGCTGCCAGTGCAGAGCTGCCAAGTGTCCTGATGCATCAGTGTGCCACAGAGTGTGTGACACTATTTGCAGTACCCCTTTCTCTCTGTCTGTAACCAGAGCACCATGTGAGATACCAGCATATACTTAGGGCATTTGGGCAGGTGACCTGGTGTGAAGCTCTTCTGGAGCAGGTTTTCCAAAGGGCAACCTGCTGGTTTTTATTTCTCTGCTCTGCTGCAGGTCAGCTTTAACATCTCAAGGGTGGTTTTGCCGAGTGTGAATTATAACATGATAAGCATATGTATTTTTCATGAAATGTTTGCACTAGTGTATTAACATGATTATTTTATAAATTGGGCTGACATTTCCATTGTTTCCTCCTTGTATTATCTTGCTTTGGTACATGCTTTAATAGTTTTTATAAAGTTTATTGCCCCCTGCTGCTCAATATCTTTGTATGCTGTGTCTTGTTCTTTATATCCTGCTGTGGTACAGTTTAATGAATTATTTTTCAATGAGAATGATATGATTTGTACTGCCTGCCCACAGAGATGGTGATTTTAATGTAGGTTTTGTTTTATTCTAGACCCTTGCCCACCCCCCACCTTTTTTTAGCCCTTACATGTCATTGGCATCTGAGTGTCACAAAGACATTGGCTATCTAAGCTCAATGCCAAGTATGCGATAGCCTCTTTCATTGCATGTTTAATTCTTTATCTTTTCTAATCTTCTCCCTGGATCTCTGTCTTCAATTCCATTTCAGACAGTTTGGCTTTTATGCTAACATCTGTACATTTGCTTTCCATTGAAATTCCACAAATAACATCTTTGCTCCTAGTGGTCTCTTGCTCGGTAATTGAATCTACACATCCCTAGGATGTGTTTTGTGGGTGATTTAGCAACTTTGGGCTTTTGTCAAACTAGGGCTTACTTGAAACTCTGTAGAAATGAGTCAGGGTTTGCTTGGTGAGCAATTTAACACCCTCCTGCTTTCTTTTCTTCCGTTTGTCCCCAGCCTTGCAGCATGTCTCCTTTTCCTTAATGTGGGTGAATTCTGGGTGTTTTCTAGTTCCAGAAGTTTACTTAATATTCAGGTAGCATGATATCTGGGAAATGCCAATTCTTTACATTTAGTCCTTCCCCAAGTGTTTTCTCTTAGTGTACGTTCTCCTCACTTCTTCCCCTACCTTCTCCACACTCAGCTCCTCCAGTGTTAGGCATGAATTCATTAATGGACGCATTCATGCCAGGAAAGATCTCAACCTTGGATTACTTCTGCAATACTCTTACCTGAATCATTTTGATGAAAAGTTTAAAAATTGCTAGAAATTAGGGGGAGAGCTTGATATTTGTTCTTTGTAGTTGGAAAATAAACAAAAATTTACCAGTTAGACTATTCGTGGTATAATTAAATGCATGTGCTACCTGTAGCTGTTTAAACAGCAACATGATTTAATTGCCATGTGTAAGCAAAGTCTGTGACAGACAACTCGGGGTCTTGCAGTGGTTCACCAAGGAGGTAGATCCTCCGCCATTCTCAGAGAATTGCCTTTGCCACTCAAGATTTGTTACCTTGTGGTAAATAAATGGTTGTAGCAGCCCCAACCACGGGGTCCCCGAGGCACAGCTTTCAAGGGAATAGGAATAAGTGTACAATCTTCCCCAGAAGCTTCAGAGGCCAGCTCTCTTTATGTCTTATTTGGCAGAACTGGGTCACGTTCCCACACTTAGGCTGATTGCAAATATATGAGAATGCAATGGCTTACTGCCAGTTGTTACTCTTTTCCTGGAAGTGGGTGCATTACCTGTTGAGAAAAACCAAGGTTTCCTTTGTAAAGGAGAGAGATTAGAGCAACCAACTTGGTTCCTTCTGCATGGACAGCACATGTGTTTACCTAACCAGGAACTGAAGATGTTGAATTTTAAAAAGTGGCAAATAGAAGGCTTGTGCATCATTGCACTGGTTTTCATTGTTAATGTAAATAGTGAATGTGGAACTTATTTCTTCATTTTAGAATCATCAAGCTCCTTGTGTAAACATTATACTGTATTCTTACAAAATAAATTCTATTTGCAGCCGGTTACTTTACACTAGGCAAATTTCTTTTTTCAACACAGTGATATCCATATTTTGACATGTTGAGAATATGTGATAACAGTTACAGTATAACGGGTGCTGTGTTTTTACTTGGATTCCAGTGACTGCAATCCTAAACCAGAAACCTCTGAAGATGGACGCCTGTCTCTCTTTGTCGCTAATCCATTCTTTGGTGCCAGCTGAGTCCCTGGTGCCTAGAGGGTGATCAGTTTTTCCAGCCTGAATCATGAATCCCGGGCACAGGGCATGACATCCTGACCCGCCATTTGTTTGTGTAATGTAATGCTGCATGCCAGGGTTAAAATGTAACATTCGGATCAAATCAATCAATTTTAATTTGTCAGCTTGTATCTCCCTTTGTAATAGCAAGAATCTACGTGAATATAGTGTCATCAGTTGCTTTTCATAAGTTAGCCACTGCCTCCCACGCCTCTGGACCTGCTGCTCTCTCAGCCCAGTCTGTTTCACACTTATGCCATTGTGAAATACCAGGAGGGAAGGAAGTCACAGGTTCAGTGCGCCTCTTGTCTGCCTCTCTGGAGTCCAGTGTCACCCTGCCTCCCAGTCCTCCTAGATATGCACGAGGAAGTGGAGGGTGCCCGGACTGGTGACAGCGAAAGCAGTGGAAAGAAATTGCCTGCAAGCTCTGGTGTGACTCCTTCCTTCCTTTCCACCTCACTTGACCAAATGTTCGAGGGAAATGTCAGCAGAAAGGGCTGTGGCAATGAAATATGTTCCAGAATATTTATATTTTCCCTAAAGAAATCTAAGGAATAACTAATTTACTCTAAAAGTATAATCCATCAAACTAAAATAAATGGAAACTTTGCTTGATCCTACGCAAGCCTCTCTTCTAAACTTGTCTTTTATGTAATGAAGCCTACCCTACAAGACATGGACCGAAGAGAGAAGCAAAGGGTTGGAAATCTGGTCTCAAGGGCAGAAACATCAAGTTGCCATTTGTACTGATTCTCAGATGCAATTTAAAAATTAATCCAGCCTGTTCAGGTCATGGATATTATGAAAGCTTTTTATTGTAATCCTAGTCAAAACTTCATTATGCCATAAAGAAGATAGGAGCCTTTAGTGAAAATTGTGGTTGACAGGAAAATAAAGTCAATTGCACTTAAAGCTAAGAAGTATACTAGGTCAAGGGGTGCCTGTATGTATCTTTTACTCGAGAGTGCATTTATAGCTCATGGAAGGAGATAGATGGATATTTTTGAAGGTAACTTCCTGCTCTTGTGTTCACGAAACCTGAGTGAGCCAGGGGGAAGGATATGGAGTTAAGCTTTTATTACTCTGTGTGGAGCGCAAGAGCTGCTGGCAGTGGCCTAAGGAGCAGAATGTGCAGTTCAGAAAACAAGCTGCCCTCTGCTGAGACCGCAGATTTTCCTCTCTTGTTTTTCACATCTCATCTAAGCATTTCCATAAAAGTATCTTGAAAGCGACTTCTTCTTGGAATCTCATTTCATTCTTCACTGGCCACTCCTAGTTGCTTGAAATGAATCATTATCATCCTCACGTATTTATGGAGAGACTGTGGGGTCCATAGAAATGTTGAGGCAGGGTTAGGAGAACTTCCACCGTGATCTTTGCCCTCAAGAAAATTGGGATCTAATAGAAAGATGTATAAATGCAGATGTTAGAGTTTCAGTTTGTAAAGCTGGTGAGTTTCTTGCTGGGGCTTGGGAGTTGGGGGCGGGGGGCTGCTGAATAATGTACTTGGAGCTTGGGATCCACAAAGCCTCTATAGTCCGTAGTGGATGGTATGGTAGAGTGGACCATTCTTTCATGCATTACGGTTTCTGGGAGCAGGATGCCTTGCAGTCCTGAGACAGGAAGGAGCATCCTCACCTCAGCTGGGCACTAGTGTGGGGCAGGGCAACATTTGGAAACAGGTCACGACTGTTCAGCAGACCTCTTCATCCATGATCTTTATGATTGATGGCTCTTTGCACCTGCCAGTAATGTTTCCTCATACCCAAAATTACCTGGTTATTCCAGATCGCCATCCTAAGTCTTCCACTGGGGATATGGGAGGTAAGATAATCTCTTTACCCTGAAGGAGTTCTATGTTCATAAACACCCTTTACTTCCACATTATCAAAAGTCCAATTTTCTTAATAAAGTTTCCAATTTCCTTAATACAGTTCAGTTCCTCTTGGCAGAAGGGAAGAACAAGCTGGTGTCATCCATTCACATTGCTGTGTGAATTTTTAAACAATCTCACTTTCTAGACAAGCATGCTAAATCAGAAAATTGTCTTTTTATTTTTTCTCCCTGTATCATGGCATTTCCAGCAGAACGTGGGCACATAGTTGTTCACAGCACACGCCAGCTTTGCACACTGTCTTCTTCAATGACTAACCAAACCCAAAAGCCACTCTCAGACCCAGTGAGGGCTTCCCCTGGGGCTCTGAACAGGGAACGCTCCGACTGATGGCTGACATTTCACACTGAGCGTGTTGTTCAACAGCTTTTCAAGAGCTGACCCGGACGGTCAGGAAGTGAAATGGAAATGGCAGAATTATCAGTCTGAAGATGCACCATACTGGCAACAAATTTTGGACTCTCAGGTCCCAGTGTATGCTGAAAGTGAAGAGAGAAGAGGATATAGAAATGAACTTGGGCCATGGTGGCTCCATGTGTCAGTGCCAGGGATTCCTGCCTCTTGGAAATCAAAAGGAAATCTCTCAGAACCAGAAGGGAAAGTTGCGCCCCCCCCACCCCCCATAAATCTAGCTTCAGCAATATTCTGTGAGTGACATAGTCCCCTTTTCCCCAAAATAACAATAAAATGTCCTGTGTGCTAACAGCATAACTTTTAAAAAGTAAAATCTTGCATTTTCATAAAATGATATAACAGTATTTCAAACTGTGCATCTACCAGCAGTACATGGTCATCAACAGTGCACACAGGTGAAGTGGGCGTGGTGGCACAGCCAGTTAAGTGCTGCTTTTGATTCCACCTCCCATATCGGAGTGCCATTTAAGCATCCTGGCTGCTCCATTTCCAGTCCGCCTTCCAGCTTATACCCCTGGAAGCAGCAGTGATGGCTCAAGTCCTTAGATCCCTTCTACCCTTGTATGAGTCTCAGATTGGGTTCTGAGCTCCTGGCTTTGGCCTGGCTAAGCCCTGGCTGTTGCAAGCATTTGGGGAGTGACTTAGCAAATGGAAAAATCTCTCACTCTTGCTCTCACTACCTTTCAAATAAGTGAAATAAATGAATGTTTTTAAAAATGCACACACTTCACTTGGCATCTCCAGCACGTGCAGCCTCCTGTCCCTGCTCTTTTTGGCGTCTCTGTTGTCTGCAGGGCTTTCATCCTTGTGAACACCAGGTCTCCCTTTATCCCTTTGGCTACCTTCATTCCAACATTTCTCTGGGCCCTTGTAGGCTTGGGTTCTGGCTTTGGAGGAGCAGGTTTCTCAGACCATTTTTAGGATCTTTGTTTAGGGGCCAAAGCTGTAGCACAGCAGATAAAGCCACTGCCTACGGCACTGGCATCCCATATGGGCTCTGGTTTGAGTCCTGGCTGTTCCACTTCCCATCCATCTCCCTGCTAGTGTACCTGAGAAATCAGTGGAGGATGGCCCAAGTCTTTGGGCCCTTGCACATATGTGGCAGACCCAAAAGAAGTTCCTGGCTTCTAACTTCAGACTGGCTCATCTCCTGCCATTGCAGCCATTTGGGGAATGAACCGACAGAAGATCTCTCTCTCTTTCTCTCTCTCTCTCTCTCTCCTTCTTTCTCTCTCTGTAATTCTGCCCTTCAAATAAATAAACTTTTTTAAAAAAAAATCTTTGTTCAGCCTGCAACTTGGCTTTATCTCTGTTAGCACTCTCTTCAGCCTTTCTCTTTTGGCGTGGGGTGCAGCAGTGCTGAGACCTAGGGTGCTGGTGTGGGGACACAGTGGCACGTGGGATTCGATTGGTCCAGGGTGGGTGTCACGTTCTCTTCTTCAGTTGGTTAGGACTACTCAACACTATCTGGTGGTGCCCTGATTATAAATAAAGACAGTCATATTATAAAGTGTGGACACACGTGTAAGAAACATGAATGCTGTACAAGATAAGACATATGTTGTAATGCCCAGAGCACAAGATACCTTCTAACTATTCGTTCGGTAGGGGCTGTGTGAGCAAACTGGGATGGTGGGTTTGTATAGAGGTAAGGGTGATATTAATTGAGCCAAGAGGGTAAAAGAAGCAAAAGTAGTGCCAAGTTAGCCAGGAAGAGGTTGTTCTTCCAGTAGGTCCCTGTTTCTCAAGGTTTCTAACACTGTAGAAGGAGAAAGGATCAGAAATGAATGTGAGTACATGGCAGATTCCCACAGATTGTGTATTTGAATTCTTTAACAACCCTATGAGCAAGCATTTTAGAGGGAAGGAAATCAAGGCTGAGTGAGAGAAGTAACTTGCCCAAAGTCTCGTAGTGGATCAGTAGCAAAGCCGTGACCGCAGTCCCAGTCTGCCTGATTTTCCTGCCATCCTCCTGTTTAGCCTCTGTCCTCCTTTCTCGGCCACAGGGTTCCTTGGCACCAGCAGATGAGCGTAGCATGGGGCCTTCGTAAATGGAAAGCTGTCCTCGTGTGGATGCATTCATTTAAACCCTGGACAAACAGGGACACCCTGAGTGTTGATGTTGACAAACACAGTGGCACAATGAACAAGCTTTCTGAAGAGAAAACCCCGAATTTGGAAACCATTAGTACAAATGACTTATTTTCAATTATCTCAGATCATTCAGAAACGGGGTGAGTTACTTAGGTTTTGGAAGTTAGTCTAGTTTTATCTCTTGTGAAAAGACCTAGTCTGTAAAATGCAGCCGGATTCTGCAAAAACTCCTTTGTTCACGTGGTGTTTGGGAATTTCCAGTCGCTGCTAGAGCCCAGGAGTTGTGCCAAACCTGCAGTCTCTCTGGTTACAGAAGAAGCTACCCTGCCTCTGTGGTTACATTGATCATTCAATGTTGTGACAATTTGCCTGTCTTTCAGCATGTAGCGTGCTTTCTGTTTAGAAGGGAGGTGTGCAAGGTTGTGGCTGTTGGTGAAAGAAGAGTTTGGTTTGATGTCACTAAAGTGTTGCTCTTGGGAGGGACCTTCTGACTCCTTCCAGTCACTTCCTTCTGGACCTGAGAGTATGTTCACTAGTGTACTCCCCGGGCTCACAGTCTGTCTGTCTGTCTGTCTCTCTCTCTCTCTCTCTCATATCCACTGGTTCACCACACCCCCCATGCCTACAACAGCCCCCCCAGCTGCGGCTGAAGCCAGGCACCTAGAACTCAATCCAGGGCTTCATTGTGTGGCAGGAGCCCAATTGCTTGAACCATCACTTTTATCTCCCCGGGGTCTGCATTAGCAGGAATCTGGAGTCAGGAGCTAGAGCTGCAAGAATCAAACCTACACACTCATATATGGGATGGGGTCATCTTAAGCAATAGCTTATCCCCTAAGTCAAACACTCACCCCTTCCTGCTCCGTGGGCTCATTTGCGCTTCCAACCAAGAGTGGCCACCAGAGGCTGAAGAAACAAAAATGAGTGTAAAAGCTGGGACAGATTTTGTTGAGGAAGGAAGTCTGAAGCATGTTCTTAGCAAAATGAAACTTGGGACTTATCTATGGCTTTTGGCTAGCCAGGTTTAGGATATTATGAATAGGAAGAATTATCCTCACTTTAATGTGGTAGGAGGAATGTTAGAGTTAAGATACAACTTTTAAATGCACTTTCTAGTCTTTTGATATTATTCAAAAAACAGCTTTATCCCAGAATATGGCCCTGAATTCAGACAAGTCTTCTAAGAGAAAGTTATAATCGAAATATTTACATGATAGAATGATTTTAATTATTTATATGAGGATATGGAAGGATATGTAATTATCTATGTGAGGATATGTAATCATCTTTCCAGACCTGGTTGACTACATAGTCTGTGTAACGAATTAGCTAATTGATGAATCATCTAACAACCAGGATTGTATCAACCAGTGAGGATTTTTGCTTGTTTCTGAAGATCTCTCATAGAATCTGCAGTGATTTTTCATCGTTAAAGAAATTTGCAAACATCATTATAATTATTCCTGTCCATCAGCGAACTTAACGTGAATTTTTTTTTATTTGTTTGGAAATGGTTCTGATTGGAGATGGCTTTCGTCTTTCTGCCATTTGGCAGTGAACTTTGTTAGTGATGAGACCAAATCCTCCTGTGTGCTGTGAGTCATTTTTTGGTGGAATTGAATTTGTCCTCTTCCCTCCTTGATGGGTAAAGGACCTTATTGTGTGGGGCCCCTGCTCAGGGAGAGTGGGGATGCCAGGGGCATGCCTGGAGGGAATCTCTCCATCCCCTTGTACAGCCTCTGGCCGGCCTTGGTGAAGGACGGGAGAATTTCCTCGAGCAGCGGAGAGGCGGTGCCTTCGGTGGGGAAATCTCACACTCCAGGTCCTTTGACACTTCACTGATGATTGGAGAGCACAGAGCCAGTGTTTACTGCTGGTTCTTGGGTGTTAAACAGCCCTCCACTGCTTTTATTGTACCATTAATTGCACTTAATGCAGCTGCATTTCTAGTACGCTTGGCTTGGTTCTGAAAATTAAGTAGAGGGTACTTTGTTATAAAATTCACTGTAATGAGCTCTGGTGGGACAGGGTCTGTTAAGTTTGAAATTACCTCGGGCCATTTCTAAAGGACTTCTTAAAATATTTCACATCTATAAAAGTTGGTAACCAGATAAATCGCCGCAGAGACGGTTAGACCTGGCCGAGGGAGAGCCATAGTTCTCCGCTATGCGTCTTTGATAAAATATGAGCATCTGGACTATCAGAGAGCGCTGTTTGTTTTGGACGTTCCCCTCCTGTCTCCACGTTTGCTAAATTCTGACTTGTCGGCTGTCAGAACAGGAGCTCAGGGGTAGCTGTCGCACACCATGGTTTGTGTAGACAGACCTGCCTGCACCCCGCCTTCTTTCCCCTTTTGAATACCAGTCCTATGTTGAACTGGAATAAATAGAAGACCTCCCTCTGGGTGGACATAAATTGGTTCAGGAAAGGGTCACACCTCCAAGAACAAACACACTGAAGAGACAGCTGTAACTATTAGCCAATTAGTTTCATGTTACAACCACTGGCCAGGGCCTGAAACAGACTCCTGGTACCTGGCTAATAGATGCTTAAACTGACTGTAATTCTCCCCGTATCCCTGGCCTATATGACTGACGGCTGTAGTGCTTTGCGGCTAATAAAATTTCAGATGGACTAATTTACCGGGTAGCTTTACCAAAACATCCAAGTAATCCGCACATACTCATTAGAGACAGGTCCAGAACACAGTCCCCGAGGACTGATTTGAAAACCCTCGCTGGGATCAGCCTCACTGAGCTTTCGATGCACTGGCACAAATCAGGTGGAGGATCTGCTCTGGTTTTAGTGCAGCAATTTATCTGAGTTTTGTAGTTAAAGTTTGCGCATGAGGTAATTAGAGCCCTCCAAGCTTGAAATTCATGAACCTTATTCCCCCTTTAATAGACTCTGTACAGGCTGGCGGAGCTCGCTGTTTGACTGATATCTGTGGAGGCTTTGTTAAAAGCCTCTGGTCAAAAATGTAGTTTGGAACCATTCAAACATCGGTTTTCTTTTTCTCTTTAGCCCTTACATGTGTAAACAGGGGAGACGGCCGCGTGCCGTGTCTGAGGGTCACCCAGCAGTCTGCCGTACCCTTTGGAAATATTCACCAATCAATAATCAAATCACTGCAGCCATTGCAGCACCAGGCCGGCTGTCTAGACGGGACTGACGGCAAACATGACACGGCCAGGCAAGGCTAAGGAACAGAGGGGGTAGAGTGCAGGGGGCCTGTTTGATTTCTTATACTGCATAGCCCTCTTGGCAAAACTGGGATGCTGTTCCCATTTTCGTAGAGGGAGCGTTCAAGCGCTGGGTCTGCAGTAGTAGCCATGGTTTCATCAAGCTTCCTGATACACATAGCCTGTGTTGGTTTTCTTAGATGTCGAGACTGGGTACTGTACAAGAGTACTTCAGAAAGTTCATGGAAAATGGAATTTAAAAAAAAATAAACTTTCTCTGGTACAAACATTTTGAAAGTCATGCCTATTGGAGTCTTCCAAAAATTCATGGAAAGGGAATATTATGAGCAATTATGAAATGCACCAGGATAAACTTAACTTTGAATTCCATTTTCCCATGAAATTTCTGAGCAATCCTTGCACAAGTGTCTCATTTCCTCTTTAAACAACATTCTGAAGTGAGTGTTAATAAGCTTATGTTTCTGGTAACCCTATTTCTCTGAGATGGTTCTAATCGTCCCTCAGTCACGCACAACCTAGGATATGATGAGGAAGTCCAATTATGTAACACCAATGCCACCTGTGTGACATTTTTAAAAACCTGCCCCATCAAATAACATTTGAGCAGCACCCATTTTTATTCTACTTCAAGAGTTTAAAGACGTCCAGATTCAGTGAAAAAAATTTTTTCCTTACTATTTGCTAGGTTTTGTGCTAGAAAACTGTCACAGACATAGGCGTTCAGGCCTTGCCACGATCTTCTCTCACTTTCCAGGTGGGGAAGCGGAGGCCCAGGTGTCACGTGTCTGATCTGGGATCACCAAATAGCAACAGAGCTGTTAGGAGAGAGAAAGGTTTCTGACCCCAAGAAAGGTGGTTTTTGTCCTAACACCAGCTGCCTCCCCATCTTTTGGAGTATTCTTACATAATTAGAGACAAAGGCAAAGGAAACCTTGAAGATCCTTTGAAGGATCTTGCCAGCGACAGAGCTGGGCCTATGTGGATGGTAACTGTGGAAGTTCTTTCTCCAACAGTGAAATCAGTGCATGGAGTGGGTAAAGGTGAGGCAATGGGCAGTGCTTCATCTAAGGGAAAGAATGAAGTCACAGAGTGTGTATATGAATGGAAGTGGAGGGAATCCAAGAAAGGAAGTGGCCCCGTGGTCCTTTCCAGATTCTGAAACACCCAGAGTGAACCAACCGTGTTGAAGAGGAGCCAAAGCGAGAAGGGTGAAGGGGGCAGCGGGCGGTGAGGACGGCTGTTAGTATTTTCTTCTAGGCACTGAGGATGAAGCTGGTGTAAAGGGCCTTTCTGAAATTCCAGGGAAAAAAGCTCTTCTGCCCTTTTCACCAGGAATGTGCAACCTTGGTGACGGTGTGGCAGTTGATGCCCTAAGAGATGTTACTTGGGGAAGAAGGCCACCTTCTGTCCCACATGTACAGTTGTGGCTTCACCCTTCATGGACTCCATTCAAATTCGTTAAATGATGCAGGAGAAATAAGAGGGTCCTCGGTCCCTTTTCAGTTGCCTTTTCCAACAAATAAATAGCATTTTAGTTTTTTTTTTTTTTTTGATTATTTGATATTCTCTTCACTCACATCTGGATGCATTGGTGATCTCTCACATTACCTGCCTCTGGTTTTGACGGGTCTTGGCTGCCAGGAAGAAATGTTTATTGCCTTTGTGATCTAGGAGGTGTAGGGACTCCCAGAGTAATTCCTGGTCGCTCCTTGATGGACGGTGCTAACTTGCCACATAGAAAACATCTTTGTTGGTGAGTGGAATGACAGACAGTATTGATCATAGGAAGTAAGAGGGAAGCCTCAAAACAATGTCATTCCCAAATGATGTCTTGCACTTTTTGTAGCATGCTGGCATCTTCATAGACCTGTATGTGGAGTTCCGTATCTTCATGAAACTCACGAAAGAAATTCTGGTCTCTAGTGGTGGACAGACACCTGTGTCTTTGGAAAGAATCTTTGATTCCAGAATTACACAGTGGAGAGACCCAAAGAAGAGGGAGAAGGCTGTAAATTAATGAGCCAAGAGTAGCAGCAGCAGGAGTGGGATGGGAGCGAGCAGGGACAGAGGTTTCATAGCACACTGATGGCTTGTGGTTCAACAATCTGTTCAGGAAGCTTTCCCTGTTGAGGTTATTAGGGGTCATCAGAAAGTTTGTAAAAAAAAAAAAATGTGTATTATTGCAAAAATTGTCTAGCGATTCCAAAATGTTTGGGTGCCAGAATAAGCATCTTTTAAATTCCATTTTTCATGAACTTTGAAGCACTGCTGTATACATCTGGATGTGAATTGTCGGTTATGTTGCTTAGCCATCACCTAAAATGACTTACTTTGTGACTGGGATCCTTACTGGGGTACATGGTACACCAGTTCTGTAGAATCTGATTCTGATAAACCACTAAAACTGTAAAACAGTAGTGTTTCCTCGTTTTCAGCTTTACTTAATCTCCTAATACATTTTTAAGATTTTATTTATCTGAGAGGTAGAGTTATAGACAGTGAGAGGGAGAGACAGAAAGAAAGGTCTTCTGTCCATTGGTTCACTTCCCAAATGGCCACAATGGTTGGAGCTGCACAGATTGAAGCCAGGAGTTTCTTCCTAGTCTCCTATGCAGGTGCAGAGGCCCAAGTGCTTGGGCCATCTTCTACTGCTTTCCCAGGCCATAGCAGAGAGCTGGACTGGAAGAGGAGCAGCCGAGACTAAAACCAGTGCCGATATGGGATGCTGGTGCCACAGGCGGAAGATTAACCTACTGCGCCATGGTGCCAGCCCCAACTCCTAATAATTTTGAAGTTTATTTTTTTGCATCTCTCCATCTCATGACTATTTTTTTTTAATTTCTTCCTCTCAGGATATAAATGCCCTCAAGTCACTTAGAAAAACTGTCTTCACTATGGGTATTTTCCTACTGCTCACTCAGCTGTCATCCCTCTATCCCCTTCTTCTCACATCCGAATTTTTAGAAAAAGGATAAAAAGAATCTGTCTCGTGTTTTTCACCTCTCGTCTATTCACCCGACCTCACCCCAGTTCTTTAGTGTGCTCCTGTGATGTTTGACGGCCAAGGAATCTCCCCTTAAAACATCCCACCCCTCTTCTTCCTCCTTAGAGACCACTGCCTTTTTCTTTTTCTCCACTTCCTTCCCCTGTGACTCTGATTCTTTGCTTTCTGCCTTTTCCCAGGCTGGGCCCCCAGCTCTCCTCCCGCTCTGCCTTCCCGTGGCTTCTGTTCCCACTTTTATGCCCCTGATTTCCTCCCGTATCCTCATCTCCACCAAGAATTCAGTCTCGGGCTTCAGTCTTCCCAGATATCCTGATGCACCTGTCCCCAAGACACCTCTAATGCAACATCCATCTTCTCCTTAGCACCTTCCTGCCTTCCAGAATGTCCTATTCCAGGGTATGATAGAACGACTTATACAGCCTCTAACCCAGGTCTCTGGAATTCGTACTTGATTCTCCCATTTCCCTTCTGTCAGTCACCAAGCTCTCTCAATCCTCCTAAGTCCCTTGAGAATTTAACCATTCTCTACAGTCTTACTGATTAGGGTCAACGCCTCATTATATCTTGCCTAGCCTACATAATATCACGTGTTCACCTCTCTTCTAAACACACTTCTGCCCTCTGCACCACTGCCCTAGTGACTTGAACAGGTGCTCGTGTCCCTGCCTGTTTAAACCTTTTTGAAAGGATCCCCAATGCTGTGTGTAGACTAAACTACTTTGCACTACTGGTAAGGCTCTCTGTGACTTGGCCAATAGGTATTTCTTCCATGCACAAATCTCCCATGTCTTATTCATTTTGTGTCATTGTATGTTTATCTTAACACACCTAGTTCCCATTAATCTGTGCCTTGTTTGTCTGGAAAATTCTTACTCATTTAAGGCCTGAATACCCTCTGTTTTCTTACATCTTTAAATTTTGCTTGAGTTAGTTGCTCTATTGCATGGAATCCTCCAAGTAAAATATTACTTTATTATGGTTTATGTTTCTCTTCCTGAGTCTCTAGGTTGTCTGAAGGTACTGGCTCCTTGTCATGTCTTGAACCTGAGAAGCATCTCCCATCCTGAGGCCTTTAACCCATCTCTTCCTATCATCACCTGGGCATCACATTCCTCCTATGCTTTACCCATGTTTCTACTCAGATATTATATCCTTGGAGATACCATCCCTGGCCTTTCTGTCAA
This sequence comes from Lepus europaeus, assembly GCF_033115175.1. Taxonomy (NCBI): domain Eukaryota; kingdom Metazoa; phylum Chordata; class Mammalia; order Lagomorpha; family Leporidae; genus Lepus; species Lepus europaeus. The sequence continues at coordinate 41,547,084 of NC_084837.1, read as the reverse complement.
ATCCACAAATCCCTTTGTCAATTCTTTCTCCATTCCCTTTTCTTTATTTTCTACATACTCTGTCTCTGATGGAGATGTGTGTGCACTAGTACTATTATATTTTTGCCATTATCTGACTCATCTTTCCAGAAAGTGGATTCCCTGAAGACAGATTTGTGTTTCCTTTGTTCACTCCTCCATGTCTTATCATCTGATACGTGGTAGGTCCTCCACGAACAGTTAATTGAATGATTGAATTATATCCATTCCAACTAACATAATACCTGGCACAGAGTAAACTTGCAGAAAAGGTCTATTAAGAGAATAAACATGGACTATGCATTTGACCATGGATAAATAAATTCCCATGCTTGAACCCACCACACTGCAGAGACCCGTGGCTTCCTGGAAAAAGGAAGCGAGACAGCTGGAAGACGAATGGAAATGACTGGCTAGCGGCGAAGTCCGTTCTCATCAGAATTCTGGTTCAGTTATTCAGTTCAGATTTTTGGCAAGTGATGCAAATTCTTTTTCAGAAAATGTTGATTGATTGCACAGTTGTACCCACTTCATTTGCAAACCTTCATTATCTCTTTTTCCTTTCCTCCCTCTGTCTGCATTTAGAAGGGGAGGAGCAGGGGATAATTCCACAAGGCAATTTTTGTGAATAAACCAACTAACTGGCTGCCTCTTTCAGGCTCACAGCCTCCACACAGAATACAAGTGTCTGCTGTCGTTGTGTGTTCTCTTGACTGAATCTCCTTGCATTCATTCATTTGAGTATTCATTTGATTACTTACTCATTCAGTCAATGAATCAGTTGTTCAGCACCACTGATGGCAAAGGGTATATGTGGATGCTGGGTTTCTGTCTAAAGTTACAGCTTTTGACCTGGGGTCTAGGCATGGATTTCACAGGCTCTGGAGTTTTTGCCAAGAATTTCACGTTTGAGCATTGTCTTAGGAAGAAGATTCCCTTAAACAGCTTCGTTAGTCAAAGAAAGAAGCATGCTGAGAACTTCTGATAAAGAAAGGCTCAAGGTCAGCCTTGAATCTGAATAATGGATCCTCAAGTGAATTCTTCGTAGCCTTAATATGTTTTGTGGTGGTGAAATGCTTGTGTGTGTTCTGAATTCTGGGTGTGATGGTCTTATTAGCCTATTTCTTAATATGTACACTTTCAAATACTTCAGAAAGAAAATTCATGTGAAGGTAGAATTAAGAAACAAGTCTATTTTGGTACAGAAAAACTTTGAAACCGTGCCTGGTTTTCTCTTAAGGCACATTTTCCATGATGTTGTTGAAGACCTCTCGTGTGCATGGATTTCAAAATCATTTTGCACAACAATAAATTTAGCTTTTACCCTCATTTCCCTTGAGGTGTTTGAAGTATCCCCATCATGGCCGTCTTTCTTAGTTTGTCATTTTGCCTAAAGCAGAGCGTCTTTGGGTCCCCAAGAAGCTGACAGCAATGATGACATAGACCAGATTCCCCTAACAAAAGTAAGGCCTGGCTCCTTCTCAGTTACCATGATAATTGGGTGAGCTAGGTGAGTGTGTGAGAGCCAGTTTTGCTCGGCAGTGGTGGTGGCTGTGTGCGTTGACCAAATCAAGTTATGTCTGAGACATTCAGCGTGTCAGAGCAAATGCCGGTTACTGCTGGAATAGGCCCGAGTGAATCCTTCAAAAACAAATGCAGTGGGCAGTTGCCGACACTGCCGCAGGGCTGGCTCCTTGCCCAAGTGCGTGTGAAATGTTTGCACTGGTTTGAGGCTTTGATTGAGGTTGGCTCAGAGGGCTTGTGGTGACACTCTAGATTTGATATCACACCATAGGAAAGGCGGAAGTTGGTGACATTGTATTGGGAAAACCCTAGTATTGTTATTAAATTTGGATAAAGATAGTTAGGGAGAAAAGTCATTTTCTGCCCTGTCTCTGCTTTTTATAACAAGGAGAGAGCTGGCCTGTGCTGAGTGCTTCCCATGGGCTAGGTGTGTTCTGGAGTGTTCATTTATTCCCAAGTATTTATTGCACGCCTTCTGTGATGGGGTCCTGTCCTAACCTCAGCTCATAGAACGATTCCTGTGGCCTCTGAAGGGGATTTGCTAGTGAGGTTGAAAGACATACACATGTAAGTTCCAGGAGGAAAATGAAAGGATGGATCACGCCCCGTGTCCTCACCACCGCCTTAATAGACATCAACCCTTTGGACAGAACATAAAATCGAGGCCCATGGATCCTAGGTTGTCCAAGACCCCCCAGCTAGTCAGAGACAAATGGAGCATTTGAAACTTTGTGCCCAGCAATCTCCCAAGAATGCACTCTCCCTCCAAACTAAGGGGACAAGCAGCACCATGGGAATGAACAACAAGAAGGGACTTGAGTCACAACTGTCCCAGTCAGAACTCCAAGGCCACAGAAGTGTCTGATGAGTGACTCAGTTGCCACGTACGGTGCCACGCTCAATGCACTGATGTGTGTGTCTCCTTGGGTGGCTTTGGTGTGAGCAGTGGGAGGAGCAAGTGCAAAGTTAGGTCTTTCAGACAGCACTGAGTGAACACTGGCCATTCTGGGTGTGATCACATGACTGTTCAGCTGCAGTGTCGCCTCCCAAGAAAGTAGTGGGAGCCCCAGGCTTGTAGGTGTCTAAAGATGTGGCAGTTTGTATGTGCTGCAGCTTGAGGAGTAGCTGGTTGGAGTGGACAAAGTGATAAGGCCGGAGTCTTCCCTGTGTAGCTCCTTCCCTGTCTCCTTGCCCTTCTTGTAGATCACGTCATGTTCATGTCAGATCAGTGGACCAAGGTCATGATCACCGTAGCTGACTGTTCGTACATCCTCACTCTGCATATCCCGGTTCCAGCAGCACCTCCTCTGGAGACCTTTCCTGCCTCCACTTCTCCCTGCGCCATCCCGAGTTAGAGTTGAGATGTGCACATTTATTGCATGGTGTCAGTCCCCCCAACTAGACTGATCACTTGGAAGATCATTTTTAGATCTTCTGAAACAGCAGCCAGCATGGAGTAGAAGGTTAACAAATATTTTCCACGGATACTTTTAGTTTTTTATGCTAAGTTATCTAGAAATGGGAGTGGGAACCTAGCTAACATGTCTAACATGTAGGTCCAAAGGAATAAATGTTTACAAAGACTTCCCTAAATTTTGGAAGAACAAATCTAACACCATCACCTAACATTGTTGAGCTTGGGAAGTTGCTCAGGGTGACTTTGCACTAGCAGGTGCTGCAATAAACAGAGCCTGTGTCCTTTTGGCCACCACCCACTTATTCACAGAATGCGTTATCTGTTGACTGTTCAGCAGAAAGAAAGTTGCTGAGCTTGGTGCCAAACATTGATGTGGCCCAAAAGCTAGAGGAGAAGAGAGAATAACTGAATGTATGGTTGGGGGTAAACAGGAGAGACAAGAGGGCGAGAGATGCTGCTTTGTCGCTCTCATGGAAACCCAGCTGCTTCCTGTGTTCTCTATATCAGTGACTGAGGAAAGCCCGGAGGATGGATGGAGCATTAGACTGGAAGTAATATGGCTGTGCCTGATTTACCCCAGTATTCGCAGCAGATGTTACAAATGTCATAACATGAAGCTTTGGGATCAGACTGAAAAAAAAATAGCAGATGTGAACCAGTAAGTGCAACTTGCCACTGCATGGTTTTACCGGTCACCCCCAACCTTTCTTACCGAGTGGCAGCAGGCCTCTCGCAGGTGTGGTGGCACTCAGGTCACAAGGAGTGACAGCTGTCAAGCAGCACTTCTCAGAAAGGCTTTTAAGAAAGTTTGCAAAATGCAAATACAATGATTTACCCCATGTCCAGGAAGCATAGCAAATCTAATCCCCAAGAAAAATTTAAGCAGCTCAAAAAAAAATTGTACTGCATTCATAGGGAAGATAATTTCTACTGACGTACAAGATTAAACCTTCTAAAGTAAGTTCTGTATTCAAATCCCACATTTGGTGTGCTGTCTCTTTTTTCTTCCCTCTGAGAGTTGTGGTCAAGGAACAGTTGGTGAGTTTCTATGAACTACGGATTTAATTCTTGAGGCACAATGAGTCCCTACCTGGTACACACAGAGCAGATGATATGTAGTGGGAAATGGTCATTGGAAGACAAGGGATTTAAACAAGAATGGAAGAAGCAGCTGTCAACTAGAGCCTGAAGGGTGTCCTTAGACAACTGAGCACCCTCTGACATGAGGCACAGGTTCTGGCTTGGAGCCTGGGCGAGGGTCTGTGATGGCCACAGGGTGGCTCGCTGGATGCCTGGAGCACACAGCACGGTGTGGCTCAGCACACTGACCTTACTCGACTAGGCCCTGCCTCATGGTGAGGCTCAACCCATGTTTGCGGCTGTAGCCCTGAAGCCAGAATAAATCAGTTCATATCTTCTTGCAGAGCTCATGTTAGATGAAAGTCCAGACTCTCTACCACGCAGGGAACCTCCTGTTCTATATTCTTTATTCTGAAGTCACTTTTAAACTGTCTTACTCTTAAAACATCCCCACATTGGGCGAGAGAGAGAGGGAGAATCCTGCCTTTCCTGTATCTCTGCTGGAAATTCAAGGATAAGGATCGATTTTTGTCATGATCTTTTTTTTTTTTTTTTTTGCCTTTTATGTCTTTTGTAAAAAAAAAAAAATGGGCTGGCTTTGTGGCACAGCTGGTTAAGGCACGGCTTGAGACACTGGCATCTATATGGGAGCCAGTTCAATTCCCTGCTGCCCTACTTCGTTCTGGTACCTGGGAAAGCAGAAGAACATGACCTAGGGTACCTAGGTCCTAGGGTACCTAGGACCCTGCCACCCAGGTATAGACCCAACTCTCGGTGTCAGCCTCATTCAGACCTTGATATTGTGGCCATCTGGGGAGTGAACCAGTGGATGGAAGATCTCCTTCTCCTTATCCCTCTCTCCCTCTTGCTCTCCCTTCCTCCCTCTGTCTGTTGCTCTGGCTGTTAAATAACTAAATCTTTAAAAAAAAAAAAAAAAGGAAAAGCAAAATTTCATTCCCTCCACTGTGAGAAGTAAACAGTTAACTCTAAACTTGGCATTCAAAAGCCATCCCTGTACCATCAAGTTGCTGAAGCCACTGAATACACTCAGAAAAGCCTTGGATATCTTTTAACTGTTTAAGGATTAAAGTCTTTTAAAAATGGCATCTTTTATATATGTTGTTATTGTGGAATCATTAAGAAAGTAAAACTGGAACGACTGAGCATTAACTACCCTTTCAAAACAATCCTCCTTGGAATGGTAGCAATTGCCTTTGGGGCATTAGGAGCACATGGCGTGTCCTGGTCTATTGGGCTGGTTCTTCCTCCACGCCCCTATGCATCTCTAGAGGATTCCTCTCTTGTATCCCAGTCCCCAAGCCTCAGCCCGGGCTGCAGGTGATGCCTGCATTGTCCTGAGGTTCCCTCCTCTGGGATGCTGACTGTCAGGGCTGCCTCACATCTCAGGTGCTGTCACTGCAAACAGCCTGAACAGTTCCATTGTGGAGGGGAAGTGCGAGTTCTCCCTGAAGAATGTTAATGACATGGATGTCGTCTGGGCGAAGGACGTACAGTGGTTGTTAAAGGAATGGACCAGGTTGTTGGGGAAGGGTTGTTTTTCCCACTCCCCAGCTGTACATGGCGAACTCTCCGCCTAGGAAAGCTCATTTCCTTCCAGGGTTGAGGGAGGCAGCCTGGGCACAGAGAATCTTTAACTGGGACACTGTGTACTCAAAAGAAATCCCTGCGATGTTTGGGCCTTATTTTGCATTTAGAGGACTTTGCCCTTATGGTGCAAACCATCGTAAAGAAAAGTTTTCAAAATTCCCATGAATCTCAAATCCATTGTGTGAAGAAAAAGATGTCAGACTGAAAAGGGTACATGCTACAGGCTTCCATTTGTGTGACACTGTGGAGGGGCAAAGCTGGAAGGGTGGTGAGCAGGTCCATTGTTGCTTCTGATTAGGCACAGGGTGACTACAAAGGGGCAGCAGGATGGGAATTCGGGGGAAGGTGAAAACTCTTGGATTTCAATTGTGCTAATAGTGCCTTTCTTTTATGTGTTTGCCAGAACACGAATACATAAAGCTGTATACCCAAAGAGTAGAATTTACTGTAAATAAAAAGATGCAGAAGCCATTTCCCGACTGAACGTATCGGCTGGAGCTGGCAGGCTCTCCCCTCCATTCTTGAGTAGCTGGAGCAGTACACAAGTGCTTCTCTGAGAAAAGCAGCCATGGTTTCTTTTCCTCAAATTCAGCAATTCATTTATAGGTATTAAAACTCTCACAGTCATATCACCCCTAATTCTTTCCCCTAACACATTCAGTCCATCCTTAAACTGTGGGAGAAATTTAAATATGTATTGCATCAAAGACTTTTGATCAGCATAAGACTTCTTAAAGTATCTGTTATATTATTGGATTAAAAACCTCTTTTTTTGTCTAAATTGGTAGTATGATGTAGTGTGTGAATAGGTTCTGGGGTGTGCATTAGGAAGATGAGGGTTTTTTTTTTAGATTTTAAAAATCTTCTAAATAGGGATTTTAAAATATTTCCAAGTGTATTACACCCTGAATCTAGAAGGGTTTTTCTTCCTTGCATTTTACCAGGTACCCAAATGCCTGATTAATGAGGCTTGTCCCCAGTGTCTTGCCTCTGCTCCAACATTCTCCTACCTTTGAACGGGAGAAACTCATCCTGCTGGAAGCACATTGCAAGAGCACTGTTATTATTTGTTTTGAGGTGTTTACATGAGGCCCCGTGTGGAACTCGTCTTGCAATGCTTTTAACACCAGAGCATCAATTAGAGTGTCGCAGTGTGGGTGAACCTGGTACCCAGCGAAATTCCAGCACCTCTTCCTGAAACCTGAAATTTCCCGATGTCTGAGGCACACACAGGCACCGAGGAGTTTGGTGTTGCAAGGCTGCAATTTGCGAATGCAGGCAGCGCTGTGAGGAGCACTTTCAGAATGAAGAGTTAGTCGTACATGAGGTACCACGTAGGACATTTTATTTTACTTGAAACACACACACACACACACACGGGCACACTCACACCTACCTCATAAACTTCTAAGGCTCCTGGGAAAACCTTCCTGGCCTCCTTGGCCCTACAATGAGGGAGGCTAATTGAGATTCTTCAAGGGAAATCCAGTCTCTTTTCTTCGGTAGCCATGGGAAGACTCATTAAGCATTCTGAACTCCATTCTTTGCCAGACCCTGACTTCGCTCAGTCCAAGGGCTAAAGCCCAGGAGTGATGTCTGGGGATTCCATTAAGCACAGCCTTAGTTCTCCCCTTCCCCCAGCTCGGTGTGACAACGCATCCTTGTCCCTCAGATGCAGGCTCAGGGGGCAGCCATCAGAGGTGACCTGGCTTGAAGCTTGCCTTCTTGCTAGGTAGGTGGCTCCGTTCTTCAGATTTTTTTCTTTTTAACCTACAGAACGTTCAGGCTATGTTTGCCTTTGGTTCTGTGCTGCCTCCCACAATACTGGCATGAGGAGATGAGAAACTTCTTCAAAGTGGCTGCGCTGCCTCCAAGATGACTTTTTTGCTATTCAGACAGTCCGCTGGAAATCCTGTCTCACCGTGTCTCACTCATCTCGGCTTTGGAACATCTGTTTTATATGATCCCTTCAATACTAAGCAGCCTTAGGAGCCCCGACCTGTGTAGACGTCCACCTTCCCATTAGGTGCTACGCTAGGGAGGAGCTGGGATGGGAAGGGTTGGTTACACAGGGAAAGGGCAAGGCAGGACACAAGGCACGTTGAGCCCATGACTTCTCCCCCTTTCATTACCGGTGTCCACGGAGCTGTCCAGCTTTTCTTTTGTAATGGGTTCTTCTATGGCAAGTTGACCTTTTGCTGAATAGGTCAGACTCCAGTTGAGCACTAATCCTCCGCCTACCTAGCATTTGTACACCCTGAAGCTGAGGAGCACTGGCTGGCGAGATGGCTCGGGTGTGTGGTCTATTTCCCGAAAGAGGGCTTGTCTTTCCTGCACTGAATTAATTCTCAGAGACCACTGTGTTAGCTGGTGCTGGAGAGTCCACATGAGAACACTTTTGCTGGCATTATTGAGGGACAAAATGAGCTGTTCAGATCCATCTGGATTTCAGGCCAACAGCAGGGTCCTAATAATTCATCATATGATTTTGGATTTCTCAAAGAGATGATCAGAATTTCTGTACTTGATTTTTTAATTAAAAAATAAAAACCTGCCATTATATATCTTGTCCATGTAAAGTCTCTTAAAACTCTAGTTGTTTCTATTTTTAGCCCTTGTAAAACATGAGATCATAGGCTTGTGGTATTTTTGACAGTTATATGTTGGGCCGAGTTTTGTTTGAAATAGCTTAAAATTTTCTTTGGAATGCTTATTAGATTTCATAACACTAGTTACCTTTTTGCATCTAGGGATCTTGAACATCAAATAGACAGTATGTGAGTGCTAAATTGAATTTTACATTGAATCACTATGGTGTGTTCTTTTTTTTTTTCCTCTGCAGTTTGTATAAGCTTTTCAACTTTGACAGCTCTCACATCTCAGAGTTGGTGACATCATCTTCCCAGACAAGGAGTAGCATGTTCCGTGTGTTGAGCAATGTTGTGTGTGTGTGTGTGTAATTTGATTAACTTAATTAATTAGATTTTAAATTTAAAAAAAGTAGTCTCTTTGAATGTCAAACACAGATGAAATATGTCAGTAGATCAGATGAAACTGTGACCTGCTCAGCAACAATAAGTCTATATTGTATCTGGGCAACCAAAGGGTTTTAGAAACCTTTGTCTTCCAAAATGCTAAATTCTGAAAGAGTTTTTTTTGTAAGCAATGTATTATTTTTCTGAAAATGGTAGATCTCACTGAGGAAATGAACCTTTAGCTTTTCCTCTAGAATTAATGGTACTTTAAAACACAGTGAGATGAACGCACAGAAACAAAATAACCTTGTTTGCATTACTCTTGAGTTATTAGAATATTGTCTCAATTCACAAAATGCCAAATGTGATAGGGTAAGTGTAAGATAAGAAGTCCATACTTACTGTCTATTCAGGTACTAATAATGCTGGAGTTAAAGCTGGGCTCCAACCAGGGCCATAATGGGCTCCTGTTTAACATATTTATGTTGGTTGTAAAATTAGGAACTGTCATTACAGCCCCACATCACCTGCATAAGTGCAAAACATATAAATCACGAAAAGTTCCAGTGCCATAAAAATGCCAGTGAGTAGAATGGCATGGAAGTACTTACAAGATACTTGTATATTATCCTAGCACGTGTCGGGATGCACAGATTTCTAGAGCAGTTGCAGGAAAAAAAAAAAAAAAAGAAAGAAAGAAAGAAAACAACAACAACAACAACAAAAAGCCCTGCAGAGAGGACTGGTGGATGTGAGACCTGACAACAGCACTTCTTCAGAACTCAGCCCGAGGTGGCTTGGGGCGAAGGCAGGAAAGCAAAGACCCTCAACAGCCAGGTTGGAGTAACCCCTGCACCCTGCGAAAGGCAAGTGTCTCTGCTTCTAGAAGGCCTTGAGCTGCCATCTCCCGTTACTGGAGCTTGTCCCTCAAGCCTTCTAGGAAACACACACTCTCCTTTCCTGTGATGGTTTAGGGTCCCCTAAAGGGGGAGGGCTCGTGCTCTCTTGGCCCCTGTTAATTCAGTCTTTGCGGAAGGGTTGGTGTTCTCCATAGTTGATCCACTTTGTTAAGGTGGTGCAGTGATTTGTGTTAAACTTTGCAACCCAGAGTTCTGAAAGTGCCCCCCCCCCGCCTTGCCTTCAAATCATGAACTGTTAAGAAGGAGCTTTCTAGAGCCTAATTACTACCTCAGAAACAGAGTGGATACTTTGAAAGGTTTTCAACTACCCCTTCTCCCTCCCAGAAGCCACCCGCCCCCCATAATCTTAAAAAAAAAAAAAAAAAGAAGAGGAGGAAGAAAAAAAAAAAGGCTGCAGATTTTATTCATGTGGGATCATTCACACCAAGCTACCATAATGTGCAATTAACACTCTGGAAACTGAAAACAGTATTCAGCAAGACAGCTGCATTATCAAAAATGCCAAAAGAGTTTTGAAGGGAGTAATGTGCGAGTTAGAATAGGAAATTAATCAGAAGCACGCGCACACACACACACACACCACATGCAGTGGTGCTGTTTTAAGTGTATCTGAATATTAAGATTTTTAACATCCAGTGTCAAGGATAGAGACCATCTGGCCTGCAGGCCACATAACGCCCATGAAATTATTTGGTCTGGCCCTGCCAAGGCAGCCACAGGTGGGACTGGAAATTCAGACGATCCATAGCAGGCTAACTTGTAAGTTGATAATTGTGTATTGCCCACAAATGATGCTATTAATACCCATGTGGCCCTCCGCAGAAAAAAGGTGCCCTGCTCTGTCGTATGTCTGCAATCATAAAGAATCACCCTGGGGTAGAAAACAGATTTTTCTGTTTTAAAGCCATCAGTGCGATGTTTTGCTTCTGAAACAAACTGGGAAGCTGGGAGTAGAGATCTGTATATCCTATTCCAGCTGCAATATTGCTTGTAATCATCACTCTTTAATTATATTTTATAAATTTCCATATTGAAAAAAATGTTCCTTTTGTTTTCCTCTTGTGGGTACTAATGCTACTACTTCGCACCTAGGCTGTTTGCAAAGTGCCTTTCATCATTGCAGATGCTAATTCACAATTGCAGCTGAGAACTCCCTCCTATGGAACAGCACAATAATAATAAGTGCATTTGTATTATAATCCCTACTAAGCTATTGATCCAACTGACCGACTTAGTAACTGAAACGAAACAGAATTATCCCTGCAGCATTTTGCCAGAATTTTTCTGTCAACTCACTGAAAGTGCTTTTAGAAGTGAGGAAGTAGGGATTCTGATTTTATTTTCAGTGAGGAGTGTCTAGGCTTGTGAGAGCTGCGGTTTGTAATCAAATTTTTTTAAAAAGTGGGAAGATGTGAGGCATTTACTTATTGGAAATGTAGAAAATACATGCATGTTTTCTACCATAAGTCACTGTAAAGCAACTAGATTTTTGTGATGTTTGAGAACTAAAAAAAAAGAAAAAAAATACCCAGAAGAAAAGTCAAAGCAAAATGATATTCCATGTAAATTTCAGATTCTAAAATTTTATTTAAGGTGTACAAATTTCATGTATTTTCTCTATAAAGATTCAGGAACATAGTGATACTTCCCACCCTACCCTCCCTGCCACCCATTTTTAATGTTTACTAAGATCTATTTTAATTATATTTTATACTCATAAGATTAACCCTACAGTAAGTAAAGAGTTCAATAAATAGTATGAAAAAAAAAAAAAAAACACTGTTTCTCAATAGTGGAGACATGGGCTGTTGAAAATCATTGAATCTCAAAATGTCAATTTCACTCCTATAGATTACCTTTTACATCCTATTAATTACCACAAATCAGGGAAAAATATAGTATTTGTCTTTTGGGGATTGGCTTATTTCAGTAAGTATAATGGTTTCCAGTTGTATCCATTTTGTTGCAAATGACAGGATTTCATCTTTTTTTTTTTTTTACCTCTATGTAGTATTCCATAGTATAGATATACCAGAATTTTTTTTTTGACAGGTAGAGTTATAGACAGTGAGAAAGAGAGACCAAAAGAAAGGTCTTCCTTCTGTTGGTTCACTCCCCAAATGGCCTCTATGGCCGGAGCTACACCCATCCGAAGCCAGGAGCCAGGTGCTTCTTCCTGGTCTCCCACGCGGGTGCAGGCACCCAAGCACTTGGGCCATCCTCCATTGCCTTCCCCGGCCTCCACAGAGAGCTGGACTGGAAGAGGAGCAACCGGGACAAGAACCCGGCACCTATATGGGATGCTGGCACTGCAGGCGGAGGATTAACCAAGTGAGCCACGGCGCCGGTCCCACCAGAATTTCTTTATCCAGTCTTCAGAGTTGATGGAAATCTGGGTTGATTCTATATCTTAGCTTTTGTGAATTGAGCTGCAATAAACATGGGGGTACAGATCACTCTTTCATATACTGATTTCATGTATTAAGTCCACTTTTGTTAAGGATGACAGAGGCCCCTTGAGTGACAGGTGCCTGCAGGGGCATATGTTGTGGGTCAGGAAGGGGAGTTAGTAGAGAACAGTGTATTCAGGGACTCCAGGTAAGAAGCACTTGCTGTTCGTAGGAGGCACTGTTGGCTGAGGGGCTGTCTGAGCATCTTGTCCATTCTGTGGCATAGTTACACATGAATATTCAGAAATCCAGCCATCTTAGGACAGGACACTAGAGCAAATGTTCATGACTGTGCATGTCTTATCTAATCTATTGCCCTGACTAAATTGTGATCCAGTTGTTGCTTTAGAAAATACCAAATGTTTCCTCTTGGCTTGTCCCTAGCCTGGAGGAAGTGAATGGTTTAGATACTACTCTGGGTGGGGTACTTTAAAAACATCAATACCTCCATTTTAAGAAAAACAGTGTATCAATTTCTACTAAAGGAATCTGAACATCTGTTTTTACCCTGTTTAGGAAAAACAGTCCAAGTGGTAAAAGTTTTTTAAAGCATGGATGTGGTTCTTTAATGTTTCTCAAAGTTGACATTCTGAGCTGAAAACTCAGCCAAGGGTGTGCTTATGCCCAGACAAGAAATTAATAATAATCAATGTTTCTTTCAGATCTCATTGATAGTGTAACTAGGTAGTGATGTAATTAGAGGGAAATTAAGCTGAAGGTATACAATCAGAGCTCCAACTTAATTTTTCTCCTTCTTTTCTTTCTTTCTTTCTTTCTGTCTTTTTAAGTTATAGGTGCACAACGAAGGAGAAGCCCCAGTGCACTAGCCATTGAAGTATTTGAAGCACATTTGGGAAGTCACATTTTGCAGGTACTTTTAAAAGAAAAAGAAGCTTGCTTATGTTTTACTAAGAAAAATCTGTACGTTTAGTCTTTTTCTACAAGTGCTTTTTAACACTATTTATTTGACTCTTGTTACCTTGGAATTCTGAAATTCTTATGAATTTATTTTTTTTCTTTTTAGAAAGCCATCCCTTGAGAGAATATTAATGAGAAAGGGAGGGCAAGTATGATTTGTGCTGTAATAATTTAGATGAATTGCACTGTTTAGTTGATGTGCAATGTCTAGTACCTGGCTGCTCCCAGAACAATTGTGTGTGTGCTGTACTTGTAAGTGGATATGTGCGTGTGTCTCTAGAGCCGTATATTGTTTTGGGGAGAGCAAAGTTTTTTGTGACACTATTGTGACATTTTTCCGTGTCGTCAAGCCTCAGTTCTTTGCTTCAGTGTGTATTCGTGTTTCCGATCTCAGTGTTTCCCTTGCCAAGTTAGACATCGCCTGGGTGGAGTTATAAGTATATTTTTAAGTAAAAGGAAGCTAGTGATAATTGGTTTTGCCAATGAATTTTGTTAGAAATAATTGTGCAGGTTACTAGGATGTAAGTGTACTTACTTAGCCCTATAGAAGATTCTTCTGGAACTCGGCACCTCACACAAAATCTTTTCTTTCTGGAAACCATGCAATCAGTTCAGCTCATCTGCCTTTTTCTGTTGGTAATTGTTCTGATTTTTTGTTCCCACTTCCAAGATATATTTTTCCATGGCCAAACCTTCTTTTAGCTATAGAAGATATTTTACATGGAATTATAAAAACAAAAATGTTTGGGATAGTTAGGTAGCGTACTGTGTTGGAAAAGGAGTAAGTAAGCTTTGGGGCTAAATAAAGGTATACTCTAAACTCCTGGTGATTCTGAGTTTTAAAAACAAATAACCTCTATGGGGCTTTCATTTTCTATATAGTCACAAGTCCTACTGAATTTAGAATGGTATTCTTTAAAGTATGTATACTTTGAAACTGTTAACCAAATTCTCTGAAAAAAATAGTTTCTGGTCAAATCTCAGTGATTCTCCAAAATAGTTTCTTTGTTTGCAGTTTCAGAATCACTTGCTCAACAAATGCTTTTTCAGGCCTGAACCCAGAGTCTAGAGGGTGAAGTCCAGGAATTTGTGATTTTGTCAGACAACCTTCTGAGATCTTTTTGATGTTCCATCAGGCTGAGATGTCACAATTCATATTGCTAATTTTAAAGCCCTGAGATGTCTTACTTTGCTTATTCTAGTTTGATATGTAGTTCTCATTATCTCATTCATATTTATTAATATCTCATGGAAGTGGTATTTCCTCACACATGCTTTGGGAGATGCTGCTCTGTTGGGTACATGAAATTTGGAATTACCCTTGCAGTAACCCAGGATTAGTTGAAAGGATACTTTAGAGAGGATCATGTTTATTTCCAGATCTTCACATTTTTAGTTCCTTCTTCCCT